>NC_037669.1:34064912-34112914 GCF_003255815.1 Theropithecus gelada | reverse complement strand
AGAGAGAGAAAGAGAAGAAAGAAAGAAAAGAAAGAGAGAGAGAGAAAGAAGGAAAGAAAGAAAGAGGAGAAGGAAAGAAAAGAAAAGAAGGAAGGAAGGAAGGAAGGAAGGAAGGAAGGAAGGAAAGAAAGAAAGAAAGAAAGAAAGAAAGAAAGAAAGAAAGAAAGAAAGAAAGAAAGAAAGAAAGAAAGAAAGTCAAGCAAGTCATATTGTGGAAAACATTGAATGCCAGGCAGTGGAGGTAATTCTAACTTTTATGCAATAGGCCAAGGAGGCACTGAGGAATTTTGAGTGGGGGAATGGCCACTGGGGCTTTAATTCTGGGGGAATAATTTTGATAGTGCTATGAAGGACCAGTTAGAAAGTGCAGCAGAACTTCAGGTAAGGGATCATAGGATCCTAAAATAAGTAGGAGGCAACAAGAAAGGAAAAGTAGGGGAAATTTTGGGGAAAAAAAAAAGGCAAAAGTAGGGTCTATAAACAAGAACCTCTTGAATATGAAAGATTAGGAAGAGAAAGGAGTCAAACAAAACACAAGATTCCAGGAGAAAGATGCTGTCAAGAAGAGATCACCATGTCAAGATGCTTTGACGCTTTAATGGTTTAATTTTTAACATCTGGCACAATAGGAACAAGTGGACTAGCCAGGAAGTAATGTGATCTGGAACTCAGGGGAGAAAGCAGGGAAGTAGTTGGAGATTTAGGGAGGTTAGCACAAAGCTTAAGATTATTAACTTGGAGTCAAATAAACATGAATTCTAATCCTGGCATGGCCCCCTACTAGTGGTGTGGCTTTGGCAAATTCCTTAAATACTCTAAGAAGTTGGAAATTGAAGATAATAACAGCACCAAAGAATTGTGAAGATGAAATGAGTGAATGTGTGTCAAAGCTTAGCACAATGTGATAAATTCTCAATAAATGGCAGATCTTCTTTGGGGTCACCTGTTGGAGCTATGAGGTGGATGGATGATATTATTGGGAGAAGGAGAAGAGGCAGAAGGGGAAGTGGGAGAGAGAGAACTCAGAGGAGGAAAGGGCGGAGGCTTTTGACTTTCGGGAGGAGGCTTTCAGAAAGGACATGAGAGAACGGGACAGGGTTCGCTTTGTGAGGAGGGAGAACTGTGTAAAGAGAGTCCCCTCAGCCCTCCTAGTTCCTGAGCCTCCTCTCTTCCCTCTTGAGAACGTGCCTATACTCTCCATCCACACATATTCACATGCACTGAGGGCTGTGGGTGAGGTTGTGCAGGTTGTGCCCTGCACAAGGGTGTGGGAATGAAATTCAGCCATCACTCCCTTTTCCAAGCCTAGAGTTGGCCAGAAGAGGGTGCCTTTCTACAATCTGCCAGCCAGGAGAGGGTGCCTTTCTCTAATTTGCACAAGAGCACCATTTTGCTGGCAGCAGCCATGCTTAACGCACACTTCTAGTTCTTACCATTTAAAACGCAACCAACAAGAGTAACTTTGAGTTGGCTTCTGTCCCATATAGGAAAACTCTGAGAATACACAACACCTACCTACCTGAAGGAACCGGCCATGTCTTAGATCCCAAGCGAAAAGGAAACTCCCTTCTTGGCTCATATTTCTATATGGGCCAATGAATTCTCACCGAACCTCAAAATGGAGCCCCCTCCTATTCTAGAAATGAAAACAGGCCTTGGAAAAGCTGGGTTCATTATTCTTCACAGCAGTTTGCAGTACATAGCATTACATTCTGTTCATGTGATGACAAATAGCTGGTCAATTCATTAAAAATGCAGTCATTCATGCAGACCTTTGGTCTTCACACAATGCCAGTCACCAATCTGACAAACTTAACCAAGTGGATTCACTATTTTTTGGTCATGAAGCCCTGGTCTATAATAATGCTGTGGAAAGAGATAGGAAAGAAAAGGAAATGATAAAAGGGTTTTTGAAAGCAAGTAATACTATTGTCATTAGATTCGTAGGCATAGCTCTGATGCTTGGATTAATGCTGCCTTTTCTTTTTTAAAAAGCAGAGTGGGAAGTCCTCTGAGCACAAGCCCCTACTCCTTTAGCTCCCTGCCTCCCCAGGGAGCCAGCCCCCTCCCATCACATCCTGGGTCCAAACTAACTCAGGGAGAGGGCTGAGAATGTGTCAGAAGAGGAGGACACGACCAAGTGGTGAGAATCAGAGTCCTCCGAGAGGAGCCCAGGAATAATGCAGCCAAATTCATTCACCAGGGAGTTCTTTAAGTGGCTCTCAAATGGCACCCATCACACAGGCAAGCCTCCGCGTCTTTGCAGCGAGCACAATAGGTACCAGATGAGTCACAGGCACCTTGGATTTTTAGTTTGCATCTAAATAAGCACTTTATATTTGCAAAAGGCTTTCCAGTCATTTGCAAAAAGCTTTCTCCTTCAACAACTCCAGGAGGGGAGTCCACAGAACTAAAGATTTATTGAGCCCCCTGTCTGACCAAATAAAAGGTGGTGAAAAGCAGCCCTCACAGAACTCTGGGGCTCATTAAACCCAGGCAGGGAGTTAGAGTCAGACCTTCCCACCCAGGCTGGCCTCTTTCCTCCTGGACTGCTAGCTTCCTAAAGAGTAACCCTTGTCAGTACACACACATACACACACACACACATGCACACACATACATCTCCCACCCCGGGACAGGGCTCTGAGATAGAAATCAAATTCTGCAAGGTACTGAGACCTTCAGTAAGTGACAAGCCATATAGATCCCGCTCACAGAACCGGAAGTCAGAAGGGACATCACAGTTACCTCATTTGAGCAGAAATGCTAAAAGCTTGCATGAAGTCCCACAGCCTCTTAGCACAGGTATGGAACTAGAAATGGAATCTCCTGACTTTCCACCAGCACTCTATTACAGTAAGTGACACCTTCATTGGTGAAGGTGAGGATGGGGCACCAAGGCAAGGGCCTCTGGCCACGCTGGCAGCTCACCTTTATAGGTACAATTTTCTTGGACTAAATGAGGCACATTTCCTATGCCTTCAATGGCCTGGCTACCTCTGTGCTAATGCTAACTTACATGAGTCTGGAAGCAACAACAATAAAAAGTTACCATTTATTTAGCATGTACTATGTGCCAGACACTAAGAGCTCTTCATTCATTATTGCTAACCCTCACGACAACCCAGAGAGAGTGATGTATTTAGCCTCATTATATAAATAAAGGTGCTGAGACTAGAATAGGTAGGTGAGCTTGCTGAGATCACACAACTGGCTGGTGCAAGAGTAAGGGTTCAGGCTGCCTCTATTACAGCACACTCCCTTACTCAGAGATGCTGAGCTGTGAGTCTGGCTCTGGGTTCCCTAGCTATAGAGTCACACTGCCTGGCTAAAAATCCAGGCTCTACAGTTTAATAGCAATGTGACCTTGGGCAAGTCAATTAACCTGTCAGAGCCTCAGTTCCCTTATCCGTTTAGCGGAAATAATAACAACTACCTCAAAGGGTGGTTAGGATTCAATGAACTAATATTTGTAAAGCACTTCAAATAGTGCCTGTCACATAGAAAGTGTTACGTACTTTTTTGGTGGATAAACAAATTTAAAGTTCCCTGACATCAGGAGGAAGGGGAAGATAACCACAAACTCACTGATATTAACAACCACTGATCCCTTGAGCTAGCACAATAATAATGACAACAATAACAATATTAATACTGTCTTTTAAATGTTTAGTATTAATCACTAGGCACTGTGGTTTAAAAAAACATGTTTACAGAGAAAATATCATTCAATATTCATTACAGCCTTTTCGGGCAGAAATTATTATCCCCATTGTACAGATGAGAGAAAACTGACTCTTAGAATAAACAAACCACTGGCCCATGGTCACACAGTTCAGTGGTAGAGCTGGGATTCAGAGCTGATGAGTCCGCTTCTCATGCCCGCGGATTTAATCACCAAGCACACTGCCAGTGCTGGAGTCAGCGGAGTCATCCACATCAGAAACGGCCCAGGGAGCTAAGACCTCAGACACAAGGGGAGAGGCCCTGGCTCAGGGTCTGCAGAGGCGGCACGCACAGTGCGAGGCTGGCAGGTCCGGGCCCGGGAGTACCGCCGGGAGCGCAGCGGCCAGATGTTCAGAGGCGGCCCTGGGCCAAGCCTCTCTCTCCCCGCCAAGCCCAGCCCAGCCCTCCGGGTGCTTTGGCGCGGCCCTCGCCCGCAGTCGGTCACGTGCAATCGCTCCCAGAGGAAGTCAGAGGCTAAGCGGTCGGCCTGGGTGGGAATGCAGGGTCCCTGCAGGGCTCCAGGAACCAGGGCGCCGGGCTTTCCCTCTCTGCCTCCCCACAGAGCCTGGAGAGCCCCCAGGTGAGCAGTGAACTTCTCACCCCAGCCGTGCTGGCAGAGTTCTTGCTGCATTATAGTGCCCTCCGAT
Organism: Theropithecus gelada; assembly: GCF_003255815.1. Classification (NCBI taxonomy): domain Eukaryota; kingdom Metazoa; phylum Chordata; class Mammalia; order Primates; family Cercopithecidae; genus Theropithecus; species Theropithecus gelada. Next base: position 34,108,541 of record NC_037669.1, on the reverse strand, counting down.
GGCCAATTCCGGTACAGCCTCGCTGTCGCAGTCGGCTTATGACAAGCAGGGACCTCATTTATTCTAACAGTTTAATCATGTTTTAAAAAGAGCAAGAAAAAAATTAATGTAACAGTGTTAAATTGTAGTCTTGTCTCTTATTTCTTTTCCAAGTGAACAGAAATCTTCGTCACAGAAATTTTCCGTAACGCAGACTTTCTCAAAACCTGTCTAATCATAAGATGCACTTGCTTGCTAAAAATACACATTTCTGTTCTCACTGATATGTGGGAGCTAAGCTATGAGGATGCAAAGGCATAAGAATGATATAATGGACTTTGGGGACTTGGGGGAGAATCCCCAAGGAGGAGATTCAAGAGAGGACTTGCATCAGATGGAGGGGAGCGTGGCGAGGGATAAAAGACTCCAAATACGGTACAGTGTATACTGCTTGGGTGATGGGTGCACCAGGATCTCACGAATCACCATAAAGAACTTACTCGCATAACCAAATACTACCTGTACCCCAATAACTTATCGAAAAATAAAACAATTTTTAAAAAGAAGAAACAAAAATGCACATTTCTTGGTTCCACCTCAGAAATACTAAATCAAAATCTCCAGAAACTAAGCCTGATATTCTGGTGGTGGTGGTGGTGGTGGTGGTGTTTTGAGAGCGAGTCTCGCTCTGTCACCCAGGCTGGAGTGCAGTGGCGCAGTCTCGGCTCACTGCAAGCTCTGCCTCCCGGGTTCACGCCATTCTCCTGCCTCAGCTTCTCGAGTAGCTGGGACTACAGGCACCCGCCACCACACCCGGTTATTTTTTGTATCTTTGGTAGAGACGGGGTTTCACTGTGTTAGCCAGGATGGTCTCGATCTGCCGACCCCGTGATCCGCCTGCCTCGGCCTCCAAACGTGCTGGGATTACAGGCCTGAGCCACCGCGCCTAGCCGATATTCTGCATTTTAACAGGATCCCCAGGCAATTAATAGAATCAAGCTGATTGAGGAAACTCAGCTGTGGGCGCACGCACTGCTCTGCAAGCACTAACCACCCTTGCCATGCTGACTTCGCTGAGGAAGCCCCTGTCCCCCACAAGAACTCAGAGAGCTGTCGATGCCCTTGAGAGGGAGGAGGGCACTCAGGAGAAACACACCTCAGAGGTGGGAGACTTGGCTCTGCCACAATTTGCTGCAGAACCTTGGGTTCATAATTGACATCTTTGCCTCTCTGCTTCCTCCTTTATGGGACAGAGCCAAGGTTTCCTACACTTGCTGGCTCACTTCATTAATGGAGCCTCCAGGGAGTTGCTGAACGTTATAGCATATTTAGGAAAGTATATGACTCTCAGTGGTCTGCTGAAGCCAGCTTATCATGGCTAGCAAGAGCTGATTGGCAAAATTTTAGAAACCTTTTGAGTCAGTTATTAAAGCTTTGGTGGTAGCTTAAAATCGGCCATGGTGGGAGTATTTACGCCACAGAAATTGGCAAATATTACAAATTAGGGCTCTTTGTAAACTACAGAGCCTATTGTTAGCCATTTGCCAGCACACCACTGAATACACAGAAGGGTCAGGCTCTTTTACATCAAAGGACATTATGCAAGTGGAAGGCCTGGAGAAAGCGAGTTACAGTATTCCTTCCCCTCGCTATTCGGTCATGGCAGCAACAGGACTCAAGGCTCAGCCCCTCCTCCAAGGTTCCTCATAGTTACCGCTAACAGCGAGGCCCTTGTAGACATATTGGACTGGAAGCCCAGCAGAGTCTAAAGCCCTGAGGGGAGCCAGAGGCCTAGAGAAACACCAGCTGCTACTTGACCTGCTCTTGTATACACCAAGGAGAGGATTCAAGAGAGAACTTGCATCAGATGAAGGGAACTAGGTTGTTGTAGCCTCCCAAGGAGCGGGTAGCAGGATCTTAATTTGACCTTATCAAATTTTTCCCTTTTGAGAAAGAAGCCACCTTTGTCATACCTCATGGTGTCAAGGCCAAGTCCTGCACAGTTTACCTTCATCTCAGAACTCACAGCTGACTGTAATCTGCCCTTTTGGGAATACAAATCTTATCACTCTACAACAAGTTGCACAAGAGGCAGATTCGGGCAGTGCTGGCGCATAGGAGCAGGGGAAACACACAGGAGGAGCATCAGGAAGCCTTGCCCAATCCCTTTTAGCCCAGCATCTGTCCTTTCCTTAATCCCAGGCCTTGAGGTGCACAACAAGGGTTAAGGAGGCTCCAGGTTCCCTGGAAACTGACAAGACAAAATGTTAAGCCATAGGTAGATCCAGCTTATACCTTAGATCCCTGAGCCTGGCCAGGATTAGAAGGGAAGGAAGCCTTCCCCTCCTACAGGAAAGGAGGCCTTCATGACCCATGAGGCAGTCAGTTAACAGTTTCTTATTACTTTCTTTATACAAGGACCTATGGAGAATATCAAGGTTGTAACAAGATTTGATCCTGAAGTAACTTAAATTATATGAGGCTCTCTCTCTTCAGCCACAAGGCAAATTCAGTCATGAGGCAAGACAGCTGCATGCAGGAGGGCATTGTAATTGATTTGCATAGAAGTGCTAAGAGTTCATAGTTAGTTAGAAGTCTCTATGTAGGATGGAAAGAACCGGTAAGGTTGCTGGTTGAGTTCATCTGAGATTAATGGATGGCAAGATCAAGTTGGCCAGGGAGGGAGAAGGAATGATTAATTGAACAAAGACACCAGTCTCTGACTATTGAAGAGTACTCATCACGGGGCCAGTTGGGCTGGAGCTGTGAGTGAGTGTCAGGGATCAGTGGGAGGTCAGATTGGCAACATAAGCTGAGGTCATGTTGGAGAAGGCTGAGCTTGGTTTATGGGTGAAAGAGGAGCCATCAACAGTGTATTCATTTTCTATTGCTGTGGAACAAATTGTCACATATTTAGAGGCTTGAACTGTACCCATTTTTATCTTGCAGAGTCTGTAAGTCAGAACCCTGTACACAGTGTGGGTAGATTCTCTTCTCAGGATCTCGCAGGGCTGAACTCAAGGTGTAGACTGGGTTGTGTTCTCATCTGGAGCCTGAGGTCCTCATCCACACTCATTCAGGTTGTTAGGAGTATTCAGTTCCTTGCAGTTGCAGGACCAAGGTCCCTACTTTCTAGCTGTCTGTCAACCAGTGCTGTTCTCAGCTCCTGTAAACCTTTTGCCATCTCCTTAAAAAATGACCCTCTCCAAAACATAGCAGTTTGCTCCTTCAAGGCCAAGAGGAAAATTTCTCAGTCCCCTTTAAGGGCTCACCTAATTAGGTCAGGCTCACTCAAGATAATCTCCCTTTTGATTATCTCAACCTCAACTGATCAGTAATCTAATCACAGGAGTGATATTACATTATAATCACAGGTTCAGCCTACACTCAACGGAGGGGACTATACAAGGCAGAAATCTTGGGGCCATCCTAGAGTACTGCCTGTCTCAGATAAGTTTCAGCTGGGGAGATAGGGAGACGTGATGAAATTTATTTTTGGAACCTGGCAGCAGGAGACCAACGAGGAGGCTGTAGCCATCAGAGAAATCAGGTAGCAGGAAAGGGATAGGTGGATAAATAAATGGGGAAGATATCTCAATGGATAAATTTACAGGACCTGGAATATTCCTTCCCCATCTGACCTCATGGCTGGCTGCCTCTTGTACCACTCACTTCCCTGCCCACTCTGTGTTAGTTTTACCTCCTCCCTGGTTCTCTAACACATCACCCAGCATATTTCTTTCATGGTACTCTTCATTTTATATTAACATATTTGTTTCCTTTTTTATTGTTCATTCACTCCACTTAACGCTAAGCTCAAAGAGAACAGGGACAATGTGCCTTTTGCACACCTCTGAATATCTGGAATGGGGCCTGGCATATAGATGGGACTCAATAAATATTGAATAAAGTTTAAATAAATAAGTGACCAAGGCTGAGCATGGGGTCTCACGCCTATAATCCTGGCACTTTGGGAGGCTGAGGTGGGTAGATTGCCTGAGCTCAGGAGTTCGAAACCAGCCTGGGCAGCATGGTGAAACCCCATCTCTGCTAAAATACAAAACATTAGCCAGGCATGGTGGCACGCGCCTGTAGTCCCAGCTACTCGGGAGGCTGAGGCAGGAGAATTGCTTGAACCTGGGAGCCAGAGGTTGCAGTGAGCTGAGATCGCACCACTGCACTCCAGCCTGGGTGACAGAATGAGATTCCATCTCTAAATAAATAAATAAATAAGCAAGCAAATTATATGAAAGGGTCCAGGGAGAGTCAAAAGGTCTGAGTACTAGGTCTGGGTGTCTTGAAGAAAGGCAGAAAGTGCAACCAGATGGAGAGGCGTGGGGAGTTGGGGAGATCTGTTTTAGACATCTTGAGTTTGAGATGACTGTGGAACAGTTGTCCAGCTAAGTCCTACGGGCAGCTGGGAATGCTGATGAAGAATTGTCATACAAAAGAAACCACAACAATGTCCAATAACAGTAAGGAACTGGACTTTGGTTATGTAAAAGAATGAAAACTGGATTTTAAAATAAGCCTCCATTGGACATTTCTCATTTCCATTTTTAAAACATCTACTACTTAGAGGAGCTGTCACAATGAAGGCTATAATTTATATTAGGACACAAGCAGGGGGTAAACATCCTCTTTAGGTATGTTCTTTCATTGTCTGAAAACCTGCAGGAGACGGTAAAGGCACACAGACCAGCACCCAGAGCGTTCAGAGTGAAGAGTGTGTGACGGTAAGGCCGGTCATGCTGGGCGATCAGGCAGAACCGGTAAAGCAGCTCTCCAGCAATCCAGTGGTGCTATGTTAACTTTGTTATTCTTCCCTTTTTCTGTTCACCTCCCTCAATAAGTTCTTCATTTATCTTATCTCAACCCTTCTGCTATTTTTGACCTTTCTGCTTTTCTCTCTTCCTCTAACTAAATTGTATTTCTCATGCCATATGTATCAACCTGATTATTTCTCTACTAACTTCTTTCATCTGGTCTCTTGAAAAGATCCCCTCACTGGACTTGGTGGCTCATGCCTGTAATCCCAACACTTTGGGAGGCTGAGGCCAGAGAGTTGCTTGAGCCCCAGATTTTGAGACCAGCCTGGGCAACAAAGACAGACCCCATCTCTACAAAAAAATAAAATAATTAGGCAGGCTGGTGGCATAGCCGTATAATCCTAGATACTTGGCAAGCTGAGGTAGGAGGATCTGATCCCAGGAGTTGAACTGCCGTGAACAGTGATCGTGCCACTACACTTCAGCCTGGGTGACAGAGTGAGACCCTGTCTCCAAAAACAACAGCAACAAAGAAAGAAAAGTATCCCATTCCATCTCACCATGCCTATACCCTCTCCCTTGCTTTTTCAGGTACACCGCAGTGGTCATGCCCGTTCACTACCAGCATGGCACGGGACAGAGCTCCTGTCGGCGCGTGACCCTCATGATCACGGCCGTCTGGGTACTGGCCTTTGCTGTGTCCTGCCCTCTTCTGTTTGGCCTTAATACCACAGGTAACGATGATGGCTTCACTTCTAGCATCCATGTGACTCACAGCACACCTGAATGACTGGCTGTGAGTTGTGCTCAGCCCTGAAATTTCTGACCCCCAGTCAGTGTACTTTGCAATTAAATGAGAATGCCACAGAATGCAAAGCTTTGGCCTTTGTGGGTTATGAATAAAATATAAAGCAAAACCTCATCAATTATTGGCATGGGGGTAAAGTTCTGCCCCAATTAATGAAAAGTCTGGCTCATCTTTATTTTGAAAGAAATGTCATTGTATTCATTTGCAGAAATGTACCAGTTAAAAAAACCAAGATATATATTAATAATTCAGGCAAGGTTTGCTAATAAAAAGATAACAATTCATAACAGACCTACAATGCAAATAACACATTATAAAAGTCTTATAGCAGGATATATACTTCTAACTTTTTACTCAATAAGAATAATTTCCAATTCTTCAGAACCAACCAGTATAGATTCCCAAATTGCTGGAGAGTATATTTCCTATTTTCAATACAAAAATTCTGGGCCGGGCATGGTGGCTCACACCTGTAATCCCAGCATTTTGGGAGGCCGAGGCGCGTGGATCACAAGGTCAGGAGATCAAGACCATCCTGGCTAACACGGTAAAACCCCGTCTCTACTAAAAATACAAAAAATTAGCCAGGCGTGGTGGCGGGCGCCTGTAGTCCCAGCTACTCAGGAGGTTGAGGCAGGAGAATGGTGTGAACCCAGCAGGCAGAGCTTGCAGTGAGCCGAGATTGCGCCACTGCAGTCCAGCCTGGGGGACAGTAAGACTCCGTCTCAAAAAAAAAAAAAAAAATTCTGGGTATGTTGGTTGGCACATGGTACATCTACTAGATGGATGGATGGATGGATGGATGGATGGATGGATGGATGGATGGATAGATGGATGGATGGACAATGTATATATCTGAAATGCTCAGGATTTTAAGCATGACACCAATACCTCAGATGAATCAGTGCCTTCTGTGTTTGTACCATGTCCATCTTTTAGCCTCAGTAATTTTTTTTCTTTCTTTCTTTTTTTTTTTTTTTTTGAGACCAAGTCTCGTTCTGTTGTCCAGGCTGGAGTGCAATGGCATGATCTCGGCTCATTGCAACATCCACCTGCTGGGTTCAAGCAATTCTCCTGCCTCAGCCTCCCAAGTAGCTGAGATTATAGGAACCCACCACCATGCCCTACTAATTTTTGTATTTTTAATGGAAATGGGGTTTTACCGTGTTGGCCAGGCTGGTCTCGAACTCCTGACCTCAAGTGATCAGCCCGCCTCGGCCTCCCAAAGTGCTAAGCTTACAAGTGTGAGCCACCGCACTCGGCCAGCCTCAGTAATTTAATGTGTCGAATGAAAGGTATTAACACACACAATATCGTGATGGGTATTGACAATATACACTGAGTGCTGAGGGAAAACTGCTTGATAAGTGTTCCAGTGGTCATCTGGATTTCTCATTTTGTCCATTTGAATTGATTCATTCAATGCCTATATTCCAGGTTTGTAAATTTCTAGTATATATGTACTAGCCACATAGCCATGTGCTTGTGTGTATGCAGATATTATATGTAACATATTATATATAAATATGGGCAAATTCTAACTTTAAGTAATCTTCCAAGTGTCATTTGCTGGACAATGATTTAGAAGTCAAAATATATTTTGGAAGATAGGTATAGGCTCTGGAGCAAGTAAAATCTAAGTCCAAACTCCAATCAAAGTCCAGACTTACTAGCTGTCTCTCCTTAAACAAGTTACTTAACTTCTCTGAGTTCCTCATTGGTAAACGTGGGATAAAATTACAGTAGAGCATACACTTGAGTGAATTAAAATATGTGAACTTGATCTATGTATTTAGTTAAGACATTTTTAATATTTATTTATATATATATGACCCCCTACAAATAAGCCCAGCAATTTTATCTCTAAAATTATATGTTCCATAGGAACTCTATGATATATGATATATTACTATATGTATCATACAACTTATTACTCTTCATGGTTATAATAAAACCATGTATATCTTTATATGTGATTCAGATTTTCAAAGCAAATTTGGAGTCTATATAATTTTCACTTTATTTGTTGACTTTAGAATCTAAGCCTACATATAACTCCACTCTACTTTCTTCATAGAGATTTTTGCAATTAAATGAGGATTAAATTGGGATAACATATGTAAATATGCCAAGCACGTACCACCTACTCAAGGCTGGCTTGTTTCTCTGCCACAGTAAAGGGTAACTAGCCAACTTATTAACAAATATTTGCCTGTTTAACCCAGGCTATTCTCAAATTATGGTGTTGTTATCTTTGCATTACTGTTTACCATTCATTACTTTGTTATGTTAACTGAATGACACTTTATACACACAAACACGTGTGTACATGCATACATTGCCCAGGACAAAGCAACATCCCTTAACACAGCTATAGAGGCTGACTCTGTGGCATAAAATATCATTTTTGGTGAATGCTAAATGTGCTTTATGGGTTAGTCTGATAACTAAGTCACCTTCTGTAACCTTATTTCTATACGAAAATGCATTCTTAGTTGGAATTTCTAGTGTGGGAAACTCACCACTGCTAGACCAAGGCACTGCTTACCCGCTAGCCAACAGCAAATCCCTGCCAACATCAGCTGGGCTGACTGTGGTTCCCCTGACTCATTCTTGGTGGAGGCAGTCTTATTCATTCTCACAGACACACCACACTGGAAACAGTTGAAACAGTCCCAAATTCTGACATTAGACCAAGTTCTCGGTTAATGTCGACATCCAGAGTGAAGAAGAATGATGAATTGCAGTGTTGTTGCCACCAGTGAGATCATTATTGTTCCAGAAACAAAATTCAGGAAAATTTTTTCCAAAAGGATTTTCAAATACAGAATTGAGAAGGCAGAAAAGGCCTGTGACAGCATGTGTGCTCTCACTTCTCCCTCGTCTCTCACAATCTCTCTCTCTTTTACTTTTAAGTGTATTAATAGCACTCTAGCAAGCCCTCCAGGTATTCACATACTGTGTCAAAGTGTCAGGTTCCATTGTAGGAGCTCAGTAAATATTAGCTGGTGTTATGGTTGCTATTATTTATTGGAAAAGTTTATACATCAAAATGTAACTATACATCTGCAGCCATAAGAGTTCTGCTGATGGTTTTAGAGATCAGTTGCCCCTTCCTAGAACACAGTTAGGGGACTTAGTAAGCAAAGCTCAGGCCCAGCTGTCCTCCTCTGCCTCAAGCTGACCTTCACTGTACAGCTTCATTATCTTGATAGATGTGGGTTCCTGCAGCAATTCTCTCATTTATAAGGAAGTTCCCAAGTTCATTTGAAAGCCCAATATAAAGGACTCTTCTCAGTCATTTTTTTCTACTCCTTCTGTGAAAAATAGAGGGGGAGAGAGCAGGATCCTGCCAATAACACCTGATATTGGAAGCAGCTGCACTAATAAGTGCAACACAAAAAAAGAACTTTTTGACAGAGCTCTTCTTTTTAGTGCCAAGGGCTGCCACATGCAATTGTGAATTATTAGAGAACATAAGATACAGAAAAGTTGAACTTCAGTCTCTTCCAACTTGGAGTTGCTCCTGTTCTCAGATAAAAGGTCAACATGAGGCAGAGTTTGGGTGAGAGAGTTCCGAGGCGGGGGCCTGGCGGGCCAGGGTTGCCTTAACTCCCAGCAGAGGCCCAGCAGTCTAGGCAATTTTCACATCATCAACAGACCCTGACACAGCAGGGCATGGTGTGCTGGTGCTAAAGGAAACTCTGAAGATCCCTGAATGAGCAGCCCAACCCTTTCATTGCATAGATAAGAAAAATAACTAGTATTTAAATTCCTGCTAAATCAGAAAGCTATTGTGTTATTTTTAAAAATCTAGAATAAATAAGCAAAGAGTGAATAAGCTGGTGATAAGGGTTTAAGAACCCTTTAAGGGAGGAGAAACTTAAAGTTAAGAAAACTGTATCAGCTGGCTTGATTTTCCTTTGAAAGAAGGAAATGGAGGGGTGCCATTTATTTGATTTCATCAATAGAACATCTCACCTAGTTTTCAGAGCACTGGAGCTAGGTTGGGGGAGGGGGAGCTTGGTTGCACAAGAAGTTAAAAGAATAGTAGAAGCACAAAGTTGAAAGGATAATAGGCTCATCCTAAACTCAGATTCATTGGCACCACATGTCTTTGGAATCAAGTTGGGGTCAAATCTGTCAATTAGTTTGAAGTTCATGAATCTTTCAAGTAAACCTGCTCTGAGCCAAGCTGTTCACATCATGGTGGGGCTCAGTTTCCCAAGACAGCCCGCAAAAGCCTCATAGACGCCTTTGCCTTTTTCACCCAGCACAGTGCTTTAAACATAGTAGGTGCTCCATAAAATTTGTTGAATGAGTAAATAGATGACTCTTCATCATCATCCTTTCTTCCTGAAATGTTGAGATTAGTTGGGATAAGCATCTCTAATCTCAGAGGAGCAGTAACCTCCCCTCCCCCGGGACAGGCCTTCTCCATTATCCTCTGGTCAGTGACTGCTCATGTGTTTACATAAAATGCTCATCTGTACATTTTGCTCATTTATTTACTGTTTATGCATTTGCTCAATAACTATGGTGCTAACAAAACAACACTCTTGCCGTTAAATCATCCAAGCAAGGCACCTCATCTCCGGGGAAGCCAGCTTCTGGGGGGCCTTACTGCCTTCCTCACCTCTTTGGTACACAGCAGAGAAGATCTCAGAACTGCTGCTGTGTGGCGCATCACTGTGCCCTGCCAACAGGACACACACACACCCAGGGCCAGGCCTCCTGGGGGCTGGGGCAGGCCCTACTCATTGGCCACCCACCTCCAGTGTCACTCTGCCTGCAGTGGGGACATTCTGGAAGGGGCTGCAATGCTTGATCTAAGGAAGGGAAGCAGTTTGCTTAGATAGGGGAGGAAGGAAGGGATGGTAATGCAGGTTCTGTGATTATATGTGAGAGCCTTCATTGACTAGGGACTCTGAAATAGCTATCTGCCCTCTCAACTCTCTCTTTCAATATTTTTAATGGAGAAATAAATGTTTGCACATAAAACATTCATAAAGTGTCATGAGATACATACATACTTATATGTAGGTCTCCCTTCTACCCCAGATTACTAAATTCTGCCATCTCCCTCCCTAGAAACAAACAATATTCTTGCAAGATAATGCTTGCCACAGTGTGCATGTCCGTATACATATATGTTTATGTATGTGTATGTGTATTCATTTTTACACAAATAGAAGCATATCATACCCCCTTCTGACCCTGACTTTTTAGAAGAGATAGCTCATACATAAAATTTAGAGGTCAGCCTCCCAGAACCCAGAGTGGGTAGGAAAAGGTATAAAGTTAGGTGGAGGGACCAACAGGGAATATCCGGGACACCAAAGATGGCAACAAGATGGGCAGTGCCACCCCGCTGGTCTCTTCTCACACGTGAGACATGTGAAACGCCTCCTCATGATAGGCAGGATTTAAAACCACCTTTGAAAGAAGGAAATGGAGGAGTGCCATTTATTTGAATTCATCAATAGAACATCTCACCTAGTTTTCAGAGCACTGGAGCTAGGTTGGGGGAGGGGGAGCTTAGTTGCACAAAAAGTTAAAAGAATAGTAGAATAGTCTGTTGTCAGACGCTGACAACAGAAAAGCTGACTTCAGAGAAGGGGCGGATCACCACCGACATGGCTCCCTAGAGATTCTGAAAGACCATGTGCTGCCACCCCATCCCTCTTGGCAACTCCATCACCCCTGAATACCAGGAGATGCCAATTTGGTGAACTACGCAGAGCTTATGAGCCATTTTCTTTTTCTTTTTTTCTTTTTTCTTTCTTTTTTTTTTTTTTTTCTGAGACAGGGTCTCGCTCTGTCGTCCAGGCTGGAGTGCAGTGGCGTAATCTCGGCTCACTGCAACTTCCACCTCCCGGGTTAAAGTGATTCTCCTGCCTCAGCCTCCTGAGTAGCTGGGATTACAGGCTCGCACTACCACGCCCGGCTAATTTTTGTATTTTTAGTAGAGACGAGGTTTCACCATGTTGCTCAGGCTGGTCTTGAACTCCTGACCTTGTGATCCACCCTCGTCGGCCTCTCAAAGTGCCCTGGGATTACAGGCGTGAGCCACCGTGCCTGGCCCCTGTGAGCCATTTTCTAAAGGATGATGACACAGGCGTTGGTGAAACAACATGAAATTCACCTGAATTTTACCTCCTCTTCAGAGAACCAGAGAATTTAGGAGTAGCTTGTGAAGATTCTAGTGGCAAAGTTGTCATTAAAATGCATCACTGAGCACACTCTTTTCATTTTAGTTCTTAGCTTTTATTCCTTTCCTTCTCCCACAAACATTGTTTCCTGTAAGTCTGTCTCCAAATTTCCATTCCAGATGATACCTTCCCTTTCAGTTCAAAAAGCTCAGGGAGAGAAATAATAAATAAATATAAATAATAGCTATCATTTATTCTCATTAATTCTCACAACTACTATAAAATATTTCTATCCCTTTTTTTTTTTTTTTTTTTTTTTTTACAGGTAATAAAACTGAAGCTTTGCATATTTGAGAAACGTGTCGGCTGGGCGCAGTGGCTCACGCCTGTAATCCCAGCACTCTGGGAGGCCAAGGCGGGTGGATCACCTGAGGTCAGGAATTTAAGACTAGCCTGACCAACATGGAAAAACCCTGTCTCTTCTAAAAATACAAAAAAAATTAGCTGGGCATGGTGGCCCATGCCTGTAATCCCAGCTACTCGGGAGGCTGAGGCAGGAGAATCGCTTGAACCTGGGAGGTGGAGGTTGCGGTGAGCTGAGATCGAGCCACTGCATTCCAGCCCGGGCAACAAGAGCGAAATTCCATCTAAATAAATAAATAAATAAATAAATAAATAAATAAATAAAAGAAACGTGTCCAAGATCACACAGTTAATAAATAGCAGACCTGAATCTCACACTTAGGGTTCTCTGACTTCCACCTACCTCAGAAAACCAAGAAGCAGAATAAGAAGCCTGCATGGCCACTGCCCTCTCCCCACCAGCCCACACCTAAGGCTTCATCTTCCAAGGCCAACTTTGGGGTTGGAGAATCCCCAACCCATTATGAAGACTGGCTGGGTGTACCAACAGTTGTGCTGACAGTGCTGGATGAAGCACAGATGTTCCATGTCACAATAGTAAAGGGGGATGGGGAGTTAAAACTACAGAAAGAACATTGGCTTGGGCATAAAACTGGCTGCAGGAACATATTTTTCAAGTGCAACCTTGGGCTACTTACTGAACCTCTCTGAATTTTAGTCTGCTCATCTGAGAAGAGAGATGGTAATGGCACCTGCCTCATATAATATTGCCATAATTATTAGGTAGGATAAGGTGTACAAAGCTCTTGGCTCATCGCCTGACAGATATTAGTTTGCTTTTCTTTTCTTTTTCAAGATGGGGCACGTTTCAGGCCCATCTTGGGCCTTGGAGGAATCTCAGTATCTGCTATGAAGAAGGCAAAGCTACAGGGACCTCCCAAGGAGAAATGGCAGGAACATTTCAGGACATAAAGCAGGGACAAAGATCCTTCTAAATGCACATTCTCCATGTCACAATATCATTACCTGCCTTTTCCCCATCCCATCTCTAACAAGTGCTGGGATTCCCTGAAAAATCAAATCTCTGTCTTGTATTCAGCTACCACCTGCCCTCCATCCCAGATTCAAAATTGGAGAACTGGCATTCTCAGCAAATAAGGCTTCTTCCTTTCATTGCATTCCAACAATTCTCGAATGCCTCCACACCAGCAGGCCCTTTTCTGGGGGCTGCATACCTCCTGGGAGCCTCTGCCCTGTTGCCCTGTAATGCTCTCCCCAGCCTCCCAGGCTGCATGTCTCTGTGTGACACTTGTGACATCCTATGAAAGGGATCATCTATCTAGACTATTTGCTCCCTTGAGAGCAGACATGGTGTCTCACTCATCTTTGTAGCCCCAGTGTCTGGAACATGATTGTTGGTAAATTTTCTTTTTAAGTAAACTATGAGAAACTCAAAGATGAATTAGACCTTCTACCCTCACTGACCTGACAGTATACGTATCTGAGACTGCATCCTCCCCACCTGCTGTGCAGCAGAAGGTGCGGGCACCATGTGTGACATGGGGCCATGTTTTACCCTCCCTACTGAGTTCTGATACTTGCTAACTGCTTTACCTTCCCCCTTCTCATCCACAGGGGACCCCACTGTCTGCTCCATCTCCAACCCTGATTTTGTCATCTACTCTTCAGTGGTGTCCTTCTACTTGCCCTTTGGAGTGACCGTCCTTGTCTATGCCAGAATCTATGTGGTGTTAAAACAAAGGAGACGGAAAAGGATCCTCACTCGACAGAACAGTCAGTGCAACAGTGTCAGGCCTGGCTTCCCTCAACAAGTAAGCACCCTGGAGTGGGTAGAGGGAAGACAACACACAATCTCCTGACTTCCCAGCCTGTGTCCAGCAGTGCACGATTTTGCCGTTTAGCTACATTGGAGACACAAATCTGACACCCACTTTGTAATCTGCTAATATTGGCTGTGCTTTGAAGGTAGGAAATCCAATCTCAAGAAAACACTGATAGTTGTCTGTAGAGCCTACCTTACCTGGCAAAGTGATTGGATAGCTCCTGGGCTTGTTCTGCTTCCCTTCAAAGTCTTTCATTTTCCCCAAATGGGAAGCAGTTCAGATGTCCCACAGGTTTTGAAGTTTAAGTGCAGCAGTTGTACCTTGCACTGCTGGTGGGTTCCCAGAACTGACTTTTTGTCTAAAACACTCATCCCAAGGATCATTGGGGTCCATCAAAACCTTTTTTCCTTACTGGATCTGTCCCTGTGTCAAGGAACTGACAAGCCGGTGGGATACGGTGCTGATAAAGCATTTTACTGGCTCTTTCTAGGTTCTGAAAAGAAATATCATTGCCTCTGCGATGACCTTCCAATTTCTAGGGCTTTAATTTCTCCTTACCCCATTGCCTGGCACTTAGTAGCTTTCCCATGATGTACCTGAAGCATGAATGGATATATACCAATCACTTGAAATCTACTAGGGAAGGGACAGTGGTAACATTAAACAGCCTCTGCCTTCATGGAGCTTAGAATCTAGACAAGCAAATAAAGCACCCCTCCACTCAAAGTTAATGAAGAGCCCAGAGCTGAATAGGATGTTTGCCAAATGTGAGGTGAAGACAATTAAGCACTCAATTATGAAGTGCTCTGGAGGCTAATAGAAGAGAAAAACCAATATGCTTAGTATATGGTTTGGCTATGTCCCCACCCAAATCTCATCTCAAATTGTAGCTCCCACAATTCTCACGTGTCATGGGAGGGACCCAGTGGGAGGTAATTGAATGATGGGGGTGGGTCTTTCCCCTACTTTTCTCATGATAGTGAATAAGTCTCACGAGATCTGATGGTTTTATGAGGAGGAGTTTCCCTGCACAAATTTTCTCTTGTCTGCTGCCATGTAAGACATGCCTTTCACCTTCCACTATGATTGTGAGGCCTCCCCAGCCACATGGAACTGTGAATCCATTAAACTTATTTTTCTTTATAAACTACCCAGTCTCAGATATGTCTTTATTAGCAGCATGAAAATAGATTAATACACTCAGGAAAGGGTTCCATAGACAGAGTAAGAATTGAGTTTGATCTTGAAGGCAGATCCGATTTGGATGTCTAGATTAATCTTTGATGACCTAGATAATCTTTTTTTTTTTTTTTTGAGACAGAGTCTCGCTCTGTCACCCCAACTAGAGTGCAGTGGCATGATGTCAGCTCACTGCAGCCTGTGCCTACTGGGTTCAAGACATTCTCGTGCCTCTGTCTCCTGAGTAGCTGGGATTGCAGGTGCCCACCAACACATCTGGCTAATTTTTATATTTTTAGTAGAGACAGGGTTTTGCCATGTTGGCTAGGCTGGTCTCTAACACCTGGCCTCAAATGATCTGCCCACCTCAACCTCTCCAAGTGCTAGGATTACAGGCGTAAGCGCCCGGCCTGATGACTTAGATTATCTTTGATGACCTCTTAAGGTCTTTGATGATGTCAAAAGTATGAATGAAGGCCAGACTCTTAAGTTGAAGTCCCAAGGCTTGAGTGAAACAAGACTATTAATCCCCATGAAAGAGAAGATCAAGACCCAAGGCTGAGGATATGAAAGTATTGCATTCAAAATATTATTATGTCACATGACTACCTATAACATGGCTAGACCCACAACTGACTGTTCCTCCTTCAACCCCCCACCCCTAGTCTTCTTGTCTGCAGCTGCACCCCATTCGGCAGTTTTCAGTAAGGGCCCGATTTCCATCAGATGCCACAGGAAAAATGGTAAGTGGGCCATGTCTTTGATCATAGAGAAAGAATAAGAGACCTTTTGCCACAATACTGGCTTATCTTGATTCTACTCTCACCCCAGAATGAAACCTTGCCCTGATTCCCACACATATATCTATAAGACAAGATCTGAAATGCCTCCTAATTTAAGCTGCAGAATAGAATTCATCAGATGATAATTCAGAAAGCATATGACTATTGGGCTGGACCTTAGTGACTGGAGCCAATGACTCTTGCACACAGTGTGACAATGCCATCCAAGGCCACCTGCATTAGAGGAAACAGACGTCAAGGGAACACACATGGGCAGAGCAAAAACCAGGCAGAGAAAGGAAAATTCCAAGTGCCGTATTTACTACTGAATGTGGGAAAAACGAAGACAATTTCATGGTCACCATTGGTCTTGTTCTTGCAATTCAAGCCAGGCCTGCCTCGCCCAGCTAGCAGAGTGCAGAATGGAATCTGGAGGTGTTAGATATAAGAACAGTATTCCTCTCTCTGAATTCCACATTAGAAATAAAACTTCAAAACTTTGTAATCATTAAGGTCTGAGCTTTGTTCAATCTCGGTATAGTTAATGACTTTTTACACAGGCCTGGTATAGTAATTGGAGGTAATCATTTTAAATGATAATAGCTATGCAGCTCAAAGTTGCCTATGGCTGATCCAAGGTCTGAGGAGGCTTCAAGGCCAAAAGGAGGAAAAATATTGAATACAAACGAGAGATGGGACAGCCAAGAGGCTGGCATTTCCAAGAGTGTGGAGAATTAGGTTCTGTCCTGCCATCTGGGAGTGGAGGGCTCTGCCAGCCAGACCCAGAGGAATCCAGTGTTTCCTCATGTCAGTCATGGAAGTAGTGAACAGGTTTTGCACAGAGCTGAGAAATACACTCACCAATATATAATCTTGGAAGAATCATTTTCCTACTATAGGACTGAATTTCCATATCTGTAAAATGGAAACAGGGTATACTAGATCAATGTTTTCAAATCTGAGTTTTTTTTGTTTTTTTGTTTTTTGTTTTTTGAGACAGAGTCTCACTCTGTTCCCCAGGCTGGAGTGCAGTGGTGTGATCACAGCTCACTGCAGCCTTGAACTCTTGGGCTCAAGTAATCCTCTCATCTCATCCACTACACCCAGCTAAATATGGGATTTCTTAGGCAATCCCAAGAATTTGTTTCCCATCCCCTAGTTTTAGAAATAATGCGTTAGAAGTCAAATATTGTCACTTTCAGAAGATCAGTAGGTGCCAGTTTAATTATAAACATAATCTTGGGGCCGGGCATGGTGGCTCATGCCTGTAATCCCAGCACTTTGGGAGGCCGACGCGGGCACATCACAAGGTCAGGAGTTTGAGACCAGCCTGACCAACATGGTGAAACCCCGACTCTACTTAAAAAAATACAAAAATTAGCCGGGCATAGTGGCATGCACCTATAATCCCAGCTACTCAGGAGGCTGAGGCACAAGAATCACTCGAACCCGGGAAGCAGAGGTCGCAGTGAGCTGAGATTGCACCACTACACTCCAGCCTGGGCGACAGAGGGAGACTCCATCTCAAAAACAAAAAAAAAACACAAAAAAACAAAACAACACCAAAAAAAAAACACACCATAATCTCGATTGTAAATAGGCATTCAGATAAAATGAGATATGCTTATTTTAATTATTAGAAAATGCCATCAAAATAAAACCAAAAAATTTTAAATACATATTCTCTTAACTTGAGGTAATGTTAAGTGAAATAAGTCAGACATAGAAAGACAAATATCACATGTTCTCAGTCACCTATGGGAGCTAAAAAAAAAAAGTGGTTATTATGAAAATAGAGAGTAGATTCATGGTTACCAGAGGCTAGGAAGGAGATGGGGGAAGGGGCAAGGAAGAGAGGTGGATTCATGGGTATAAACATACAATTAAATAGAAGGAACAAATTCTAGTGTCTAATAGCACAGTAGGGTGACTATGCTTAACAACAGTTTTTTTATATTTCAGAACACCTAGAAGAAAAGATTTGAAATGCTCCCAACAGAAAGAAATGATAATTGTTTGAAGCCATGACTAGCCTGATTTGATCATTATACATTGTATGCATGTATCAAAATATTGCATTTACCCCATAGATATGTAAAAGTATTATATATGAATTTTTAAAATCTTCAAAAAAATGTATATTATTCTAGAATTCCTAAGAATACCTCTGTGGAGTACAATTTTTAAAAAAAACTCTAGGCCAGGTATGGTGGCTCATGCTTGTAATCCAAGCACTTTGGGAGGCTGAGGCGGGTGGATCACTTGGGGTCAGGAGTTCAAGACTAGCCTGGCCAAAATAGTGAAACCCCATTTCTACTAAAAATACAAAAATTAGCCAGGTGTGGTGGTGGGTACCTGTAATCCCAGCTACTAAGGAGGCTGAGGCAGGAAAATCACTTGAAGCTGGGAGGCAGAGGTGAGATCATGCCACTGCACTCCAGCCTGGGTGACAGAGTGAGACTTTGTCTCAGTAAATAAATAAATAAATAAATAAATAAAAATTTTAAAAACCTAAATTGGCTGGGTATGGTAGCTCACACTTGTAATCCCAACACTTTTGAAGGCCAAGACAGGAGGATCACTTAAGCCCAGGAATTCGAGACCGGCCTGGCCAACATAGCAAGAACTAATCTCTACTAAAAATAATAAATAAATAACACTAAATCATCTTGAAGACGCCTTGCATTCATTCATTCATTCTGAGTATGTACAATGTGCCAGCTCTGTGTATCTAGAAAACTGCTTCCTTGAACTAAGGAAACCAAAGTGAGGGGTTTTGGTTGCTGACACTGACTAACTTATGTAGAAAACAGATTTACTGGAGAGCTGTCAGGTGGCTCACAGGCTCAATGAGAAGGCTGAAGAAGAGCTTCAGAAAGATGCTTTTCATGCCTAAGAAATTATCTGGTTAGAAGACCTAGGACACTGGACATTGAATGTCACCACTACTGGAGGAGTTCTGAAGTCTCCCTGCTTTACAAGTTCCAGTTCAAAGTCTCAGCTGTGAATCTGCAGTTGACTGGGCTTGGTGCACGTGCCTGAGTTCTAGCTGCGTGGGGATGGAGGTGTGAAGTGAATATCTGGCTTTTACGGCATCAGTAAGGGGAGTTGAGGAGTTGAGTTCTGCCTCCTGTTCAAGACTTGACACAAGAGTTTGATTCTTCAAACATGAAAAGAATTTCAAGTTGGGCACACACACATCTCCCCGTCCATACCAGAAAAATTAACATACTTCAGTTTTCCATTCTCGGAGGCTACTCATCCAAAACCCATTTTTCCCTATTTCTTTTCTGTTTTACAAATGAAGCTCAGAGATATTAAATTAACTTGCCTAAAGATACATCTACTAAGTAAGAAAGCTGAGAAGAAAATCCTGGGCTTTCTTTTTTTAACTTTCTGTAATGGAAGTTTTCAAAAATAAAAAAGTAGAAAGACAAATATAACAAACCCCCAGTAGCCATCAGGCAGCCTTAGTAGTGATCAACTAGTGGCCAATCTTATTTCATCTACAGTCCCACCTATGTTCACACATCCCCACTGGATTGCTATGAAGCAAATCCTAAACACCATGTTATTTCAAACCAAAATATTTCTGCAAGATCCTCTAAAGAATTCAGACCATTGGCTGGGTGCAGTGGCTCACGCCTGTAATCCCAGGACTTTGGGAGGCCAAGGCGGGCGGATCACCTGAGGTTAGGAGTTTGCAACCATCCTGACCAACATAGAGAAACCCATCTCTACTAAAAATACAAAATTAGCTGGGTGTGGTGGCACATGCCTGTAATCCCAGCTACTTGGGAGGCTGAGGCAGGACAATCTCTTGAACCCAGGAGGCAGAGGTTGCGGTGAGCCGAGATCGTGCCACTGCACTCCAGCCTGCGCAACAAGAGTGAAAGTCCGTCCCAAAAAAAAAAAAAAAAAAAAAAGAATACAGACTGTTTTATAAGACACACAACCATAATACCACATTACATTAAAAAATTAATAATAGTTTTCTAATATCACTAAATGTCCAATTGATGTTCAAATTTCCCCAATTATCTTGTAAATTATTTTACAGTTGGTTTGTTTGAATCACAATTCAAATAAGGCACATATTTTGCAACTGTTAAGTATTGTCATTGTTGTTGTTAAAATTTATCTGTTGAAGAAACTGAGTCATTTGTCGTATGGAGTTTCCCACACTCCACATTTTGGGGCTTATGTCATAGCAGTGTCACTTAATCTGTTTCTCTGTATCACCAGGTCATTCTAACTCAAAAAGGCCAGACTAAATTCTGTGCTACCCTGCTCAAGGGGCTGTTGTGATTATCAAATGTTCTATATGTGGTGGGTGCTGCTTTTTTTTTTTAACTTTAAGTTCTGGGGTACGTGTGCTGAACGTGCAGGTTTGTTCATAGGTATACATGCACCATTGTGGTTTGCTGAACCTATCAACCTATCATCTAGGTTTTAAGCTCTGCGTGCATTAGATATTTGTCCTAATGCTCTCCCTCCCCTTGCCCCCCATCCCCTGACAGGCCCCAGTGTGTGATGTTCCCCTCCCTGTGTCCATGTGTTCTCATTGTTCAGTTCCCACTTATGAGTGAGAATATGTGGTGGTTTCTTTTCTGTTCCTGTGTTAGTTTGCTGAGGATGATGGTTTCCAGCTTCATCCACGTTCCTGCAAAGGACATGAACTCATTCTTTTTTATGGCTGCATAGTATTCTATGGTGTATATGTGCCACATTTTCTTTATCCAGTCTATCATTGATGGGCATTTGGGTTGGTTCCAAGTCTTTGCTACTGTAAATAGTGCTGCAGTAAACATACGTGTGCGTGTGTCTTTACAGTAGAATGATTTATAATCCTTTGGGTATATACCCAGTAATGGGATTGCTAGGTCAAATGGTATTTCTGGTTCTAGATCCGTGAGGAATCGCCACACTGTCTTCCACAATGGTTGAACTAATTTACACTCCCACCAACAGTGTAAAAGCGTGCCTATTTATCCTCATCCTCACCAGCATCTGTTGTTTTCCAGACTCTTTAATGATCACCATTCTAACTGGTGTGAGATGGTATCTCATTGTGGTTTTGATTTGCATTTATCTAATGACCAGTGATGATGAGCTTTTTTTCATATGTTTATTGGTTGCATAAATGTCTTCATTTGAGAAGTGTCTGTTCATATTCTTTGCCCACTTTTTAATGAGGTTGTTTATTTTCTTGCAAATTTGTTTAAGTTTCTTGTAGATTCTGGATATTAGACCATTGTCAGATGGATAGATCGCAAAAATTTTCTCCCATTTTGTAGGTTGCCTGTTCACTCTGATGATATGGTGGGTGCTTTTTAGTTGTAAAGTCTAAAGTAAATTTTATTTCCCTTAACTTCTCATGGTCCCACCGCTCTCTCAGGTGTCCCCTTTGTAGGTTTCCCACAACTATGCTCCCCCACTTCCTTCTTTGAATTCTCTGGCCCTTTCATGAACATTCAGAAGATAAACAATACCCCTAGAAATGTCAGGATTCCCTCTTGTTGCACCTGCAGACCCTCTCTCCTGACCGGGCACATCTGGAGCTGAAGCGTTACTACAGCATCTGCCAAGACACTGCCTTGGGTGGACCAGGCTTCCAAGAAAGAGGCGGAGAGTTGAAAAGAGAGGAGAGGACTCGGAACTCCCTGAGTCCCACCATAGCACCCAAGCTCAGCCTAGAGGTTCGAAAACTCAGCAATGGCAGATTATCAACATCTCTGAAGCTGGGGCCCCTGCAACCTCGGGGGGTGCCACTTCGGGAGAAGAAGGCAACTCAGATGGTGGCCATTGTGCTTGGTAAGTTTGGGTTGACTTGAGTTGGGTTGGGTTAGGTTGTGTTAAGTGGAGCTGGTGGAAGATGCTAAGGTAGCCACATTTGACAGAAATTGGAAATTTGATGACAGTAATGTTTATCAAATGTTCACAATATAATTGAAAGGTATTTGTGTATAAATGCTAACTCTGGTGGAAATTCAAAAGACCTAGGCTAAAATTTATGAAGCTGAACAAGCCACTTAACTGAGCTGTGCTTTGCTGTCCATTGTATGGAGCTAGAACACATAAATCAAACAATAAATAAGATAATGATTCAATAAAACTGGTACATATTGAATATTTGATAAATGCTTAGTTATTTTAAAATATTAAGTGATAAAAATAGGGATGCAAAACACTACTGTGATATGGTATGATAAAATCTAGATTATTTTAAATACAGAGTAAAAAAGACTGGAAAGAAATTCACCAAGATATCCAAAGTAATTGTCTTTGAGTGGTGGGTGCTTATTCCTTTTTTCCTACTTATCTGATTTACCAAGCTTTCCATAATGCATACAATCAAGGTTTTTTGGTTTTTGGTTTTTCGAGACATGGTCTGACTCTGTTGCCTAGGCTGGAGTACAGTGGCACAGTCATAGCTCACTGCAGCCTTGAACTCCTGGGCTCAAGTAATCCTCCTGCCCGAGCTCACCGAGTAGCTAGAACTACAGGCGTATGCCCCCATGACCAACTAATTTTTAAATTTTTATTTGTTTTTTGTAGTGACAGGGTCTCATTACGTTGCTCAGGCTGGTCTCAAACTCATGGTGTCAAGCAATCCTCCCATCTCAGCCTCCCAAAGCACTGGCATTATAGACGTGAGCCACCACATCCCACCAGAATCAGGGGTAATTTTTAGAGTCATAAAATATGAAATTAATTTATTTATTTATTTGAGACAGAGTCTTACTCTGTCACCCAGGCTGGAGTGCAATGGCACGATCTTGGCTCACAGCAACCTCTGCCTCCCGGGTTCAAGTGATTCTCCTGCCTCAGCCTCCCAAGTAGCTGGGATTACAGGCATGCACCACCACGCCCAGCTAATTTTTGTATTTTTAGTAAACACAGGGTTTCGCCATGTTGGTCAGGCTGGGACTTGAACTCCTGACCTCAGGTGATCTACCTACGTTGGCCTCCCAAAGTGCTGGGATTACAGGTGTGAGCCACTGTGCCCAGCCTGAACTTTATTTAAATAAAGAAATTAAAAATGAATAAATCACAGGTACGCTATAGAGTTAGTGAAGGCAATTCATCCTGTTCAGTGTCACTGACAAACCCCAACCCTCTCCTGTATCAGGGAGTTTACTAGAACTCCTAGATGTAATCTCCTCGACAGCAGAAACTATGTCAGTCACATCTTGAAGGTCTTCATACCTATCAGTGCCTAGGATCATGTTTTGCATAGGTAGACATTAAATAAATGTCTGAATTGAATTGAAAAAGAAAAGAAAAAGATTAGTAAAGAACTACCTAGAGACTAAACTAGAAAATTGATTTAGTAACAAAGGCCAAAGTGAATCAAAAACATTAGCTTGCAGTTTTCTCACCTAAAAAAATTTGGCTAATCACACCTACTTCATAGGGTTGGGGTTTTTGTTTTGTTTTGTTTTGTTTTTTTGGTTTTGTTTTGTTTTGTTTTTTTGAGATGGAGTCTTACTCTGTCACCCAAGCTGGAGTGCAATGGCTCAATCTTGGCTTACCACAACCTCTGTCTCCCGGATTCAAGCGATTCTCCTGCCTCAGCCTCCCGAGTAACTGGGATTACAGGCACGCACCACCACGCCAAGCTAATTTTTGTATTTTTAGTAGAGACAGGGTTTCACCATGTTGCCCAGACTGGTCTTGTACTCCTGACCTCAGGTGATCCACCCGCCTCGGCCTCCCAAAGTGCTGGGATTACAAGAGTGAGCTACTGCACCCAGCCTAGGGTTGTTATAAAAAAAAGTAAGTGGGTATGCAAAACTTCTAGCTTGGTGGCTGGCATAAAGTAGACAACCGTGAGTCATTCTCATGTTATAACAAAAGGAGTAAGCAAATCCCTTACCCAGTTTCTCTCTTCTTTGGCAACTTAGGGGCCTTCATTGTCTGCTGGCTGCCTTTCTTCTTGACCCATGTTCTCAATACCCACTGCCAGACATGCCACGTGTCCCCAGAGCTTTACAGTGCCACGACATGGCTGGGCTATGTGAATAGCGCCCTCAATCCCGTGATCTATACCACCTTCAATATCGAGTTCCGGAAAGCCTTCCTCAAGATCCTGTCTTGCTGAGGGAACAGAGGAGGGAACACTCCTTGTACCCATTTCTAGCTGCCAGGCTGTCGGCACACTCAGAAAGACTGTGCAGTGTCCTCCGGCATGCAATAGGAAGAAGATTACTGGAGCCAGGATGTCCCTGCTTGTCAGGTATAACCAAATGTGTCCTCCAAAACAGAACATTCTACCTCCCCAGCTGAAATCTGACTTCATTCTGACAATCTTCAAATCATTGGGGAGCTCCCGAGTGATAAGCAATCATTCAGAAAGAAGCTGATAAAACATGACTCACACAAAATTGTCATCGGAGGCATGATTCATTACACTGAAGGAAAAATGAACAGACCTCATCATTCTCAACTTGCAGGGGTCCTTGAAATCAGCCAGTAAACCACCTTCTAGAACAGCCAGTCTGTCTTCCTTCAAACCTCTAATCAACTGTCAGGCTAACCTTGTACTTTCACAGGCTCATTCCTCTTGGTCATTTCTTTCTTTCACTGTATCTGGAAATATGAATGGCAAGGCCAGTGCTTCTACCTCTCTGTAGAATTTGATGGGCTACATTTGGTGAGGTGAATTTCTCACCGCAAGAGAAACACTGTCCCACATTGGGACAGGGGCTTCATTTCAAACTCTGCTACCCTTGTATTTTAACTTTAGCTAAGAAGGCATTTTGATTCCATTCCTTTACTCTCTAGAGGAAATCTCAGAGTCTCAACTTCCAGAATTATTCAAGATGGGGATATTATCTGAAGACGGAATGACACATCCCATTGTAGTTTCACTGTTGAACCTTATGGTTCAGAACATGCCTTAGATATGCTTTTCACAACACTACCAAATGTTCCTACCCAGGGCATCTCCATTTCTGCTTAACAGGGACCCAGTATAGTGGACCACATCATGACATTTTGGGCAACAGTGGACCACATATACAACGGTGGTCTCATAAGATAATAATGGAGCTGAAGACTTTCTATTGCTTAATGATGTCATAGCTGTTGCAATATCATAGCTCAACGCATTATTTATATGTTTGTGGTGATGCTGTTGTAAACAAAATGATGCTGCCAATCATGTAAAAGTATACAATTGTGTACAGTACATAATAATATTGATAATAAATGACTATGTTACTGGTTTATGTATTTACTATACTAAACTTTTCACCATTATTTTAGAGTGTACTTCTACTTATTTAAAAAAATGGCAATCATAAAACACCCTCAGGCAGGCCCTTCGGGAGGTATTTCAGAAGAAGGCATTGTTATAGGAGATGACAGCTCCCTGTGTGTTATCGCCCTCCAAGACCTTCTAATGGGACAAGGTGTGGAGGTGGCAGACAGTGATATTGATGATCCTGACCCTGTTTAGGCCTAGGCTAATGTGTGTGATTATGTCTTAATTTTTAAAAAAGCAGTTTGAAATGCAGAAAATAATTTTAAAAATAGAAAACATATATAGAGTAAGTATATAAAGAAAGAAAATATTCTTGTCCACCTATCCAGTGTGATTGTGTTTTAAACTAAGTATTTTACAAAAGAGTCAAAAATGTCAAAAAGTTTTTAAGTTTATAAGGTAAAAAAGGGACAGTAAGCCAAGATTAATTTATTACTGAAGAAAGAAAAACTTTTAAAATAAATTTAGTGTAGCCTGAATGTACAGTGTTGATAAAGTCTATAGTAGCATACAGCAATATCTCAGGCCTTCCCATCCACTCACCACTCACGCACTGACTCACCCAGTCTCAACAGCTGAACTCAGCTTCCAGTCTGCAAGCTCCATTTATGGTAAGAGTCCTATATAGGTGCACCATTTTTTGTCTTTTATATGATATTTTTACTGTACCTTTTCTACGTGAGTTATACCAATACTCCCCATTGGGTTACAATTGCCCACAATATTCAGTACAGTTACATGCTGTCTGGGTTTATAGCCTAGAGGCAATAGACTGCACCATATAGCCTAAATTGCATAGTAGGCCATATGATCTGGGTTTGTGTAAGTACACTATATGATGTTTGCACAACAGTGAGACCACCTAATGATGCATTTCTCAGAACATATCCCTGTAGTTAAGCAATGTGTGACTGTACTCTCAGACTCTGAGACTCACTAAGTAGTGTCTGCAAAGTGGCAGCCACTTCTCCAGGTTCTAGATATACAACAATGAATAACACAGCTCCTACCCTCAAGGAGCTCACTTCCTGCTTTTGTATTTGCCCATTTACTCTTTAAGTGTGGTAGGAACTTATCTGGACTGCCGGAGGACCTCAGGACTGAGGGCAACAGGCGGGGTGGCTGTCCAAAGCCATCACATGGACACTAAAGTCCTGGTGCAGATCCTAAACATCACCCCTCCAACAACTGAAATTAAAGGTATAGCAGAAATAATTTGTAAATGTTATTCAAAACTGCATCTAGAAGGAACTTGAAAATGCTCACCATTTAACTTCTCACCTACAGAAGCTATTTTTATTGATTGCAGAATCAAGATACAATTTATAGATAATTTATGAAGTATCCTGAACTTCAGTAAATTTATTTTTAAGAGCTGTTAGTGTATAACCATGACAGATACCTGCTGCGATGCTGTTAAAACTTATTTATTTATTTATTTATTTATTTATTTAGAGATGGAATCTCACTCTGTCACCCAGGCTGGAGTGCAGTGGCACAATCTCGGCTCACTGCAACCTCTGCCTCCTGGGTTCTAGCGAATCTCCTGCCTCAGCCTCCTGAGTAGCTGGGATTAGAGGTGTGCACCACCAAACCTGGCTAATTTTTTTATATTTTTGGTAGAGTGGTCTTGAATTCCTGACCTCAAGTGATCCTCTCACCTTGACCTCCCAAAGTGTTGGGATTACAGGTGTGAGCCACTGAGCCCAGCCTGCTATTGAAACTTTAAAGTACACTAGGACTTTACAAGGAATCCAAGGCCTCCCTTGCATTGTCTTTCTTCCTCTTACCCTTAAATATATAATAAGGAAATACATACACTCCCAGTGAGTTGGTTACCTGTTACTCATGAATACTTTTAATGCCAGCATTTTTTTTTTTCTGTTTCAAGACAGAGTTTCGCTCTTATTGCTCAGGCTGGAGTGCAATGGCACGACCTTGGCTCACTGCAACTTCTGTCTCTGGGTTCAAGTGATTGCCTCCTGAGTAGCTGGGATTACAGGCGCCCACCATTAGGCCCAGCTCATTTTTTGTATTTTCAGTGGAGACAGCGTTTCATCATGTTGGCCAGGCTGGTCTTGAACTCCTGACCTCAGGTGATCCACCAACCTTGGCTTCCCAAAGTGCTGGGATTACAGGTGTCAGCCACCATGCCTGGCCAATGCCAGCATTTTTTAAATGCCTATAATAATGTTTATATTGTAACTTGTGGGAAAATTCTGTCTGCCCATTTAGTTCTTGTACCTTGTGCCACCCAGCTCATCCAGATTTATGGTGTGAGCTAAGCTGAGCCTTGAGACAATTAAAATCTGCACAAGTAAAAATTGATGATTTCCAGGTTTTTTCCATGCAAAATAAACAGAAAATGGATGAGATGGAGAAGTAAAAGATCATAGAATTCCGTGTCGAAATCAGAGTTCTAAAGTCATAAACATAAACAACGGGCTGGGCATAGTGGTTTATGCCTATAATCCCAGCACTTTGGGAGGCCAAGGCAGGAGGATTGCTTGAGCCTAGGACTTTGAGACCAGCCGAGGCAAGATGGCAAGATGCTGCCTCTGCAAAAAAATTAAAAGTTAGCTGGGCATGGTGGCATGCACCTGTGGTCCCAGCTACTTAGGAGGCTGAGGCAGGAGTATTGCTTGAACCCAGTAGATGAAGGCTATGGTGATCCGTGATTGCACAACTGCACTCCAGCCTGGGCAACAGAGTAAGACCTGTCTCAAAAAAAAAAAAAAAAAAAAACCATAAACAACACCAGTATTAGTATATTTGTGGAAGAATAATAACAAACCTCCTGTGTCCTTTTTTCACATCAAATATTCAACCCTTATGATAGCCTTCAGGAAGATAAACTCCATTTTATAGATGAGGAAACTGAAGCAGAGGGAGGTTAAGAAATTTGCCCCGGGTCACACACAGTCAATAAGTGGCAGAGCATGGATTTAAATGTATCTCTGTTTGATTTCCAAGTCCAGACAATTTGCCACTACAGCGCATTGCCTCCCACCAGAGAGATAAAGGGGAGGGGAGAAAGAGGGGGGAAGAAAAAGATGGAACAAAGATCCCTGGGGCAGCCTCATCCTACCCCATCCACTTGCACCCCAAACTTTCCCAAGAACCCAACCCAAGACATTAATTTACTTTCCTGCTACGTCCAGTTTCTAAAATGGTAGCATGGGAAACTCATCTATTTTTATAGAATCATGGAACAGTTTTTAGAGCATATTTGGGTTGCCCTCTCCTTCATTTACAGAAAAGGGAACTGAGGCCCAGAAGTGTTGTCCCCTAGCTGGTTAATGACGGACTGGCACTCGAATGTGCTGAATCCTAGTTCTGTACTCTGTCTATTTTGCTGCATTCCTAAGGGCCCTATAAAAAACTGTAAACTTCATGCAGATACAAAGTGAAAGTTATAGTCACCTCCACCATTAAACTGTGAGCCGCCCCTTTTCTAGATAGTGTCTATTATCCCTAATTCTAGACAACATCTTTTTCCCAGCATTTTCTTTTGATCCAGGAAGAGCTTCCTAGAGGAATCCCAAACAAATCTCCAAGCTAGCACTTCAGCCTCTTCATGCTGAGACTCCTCATTCTACCTCCTCTGCCTCTACAGTCCCCACATGAACTCACACACTTAGTCTCAGAGCTCACTACCTTCAGAGCCAGCATGGCCAAAAATCCCAGGAAAGAGGTTGGCTTGAATGAAACAGAGCAGGATTCTTGGGGCAGATCTACTCTGGATCCAAAGAAGTCTCATAGTTGCCCACACTATTTGGGTAAAATGCAAATAGCATGGAAATCCACATAGATTATAACCAACATTCAACTCTAGACCTTATGTAAATATTTTCTTCTTCCAGGACACAATCCTCTAATACTCCATCCATTACTCATTTACTAAATCAGTCACTTATTCAATAAATATTGATTGATAACCTTCTATGTGTCAGGCATTGTGCTTAGTACTGGGAAACATCATCAAAGAAGATGTGGCTTGCCGAGCACAGTGGCTCACGCCTGTAATCCCAACACTTTGGGAGGCTGAGGATGGTGGATCACCTGAGGTCAGGTGTTCAAGACCAGTCTAGCCAACATGGTGAAACCTCGTCTCTGCTAAAAATACAAAAATTAGCCGAGCATGGTGGCGGGCACCTGTGATCCCAGCTACTCGGAAGGCTGACAGAGGAGAATCACTTGAACCCGGGAGGAGGAAGTTGCAGTGAGCCAAGGTTGCACCATTGCACTCCAACCTGGGCAACAACAGCGAAACACCACCTCAAAAAATAAAGAAGATATGGTTCCTGCCCCTAGAAGCTTCCAGCCCATAGTAGAATTTAGGTGTACAGTGATGAGCTGCTTGTTGTCTATAAAAAAGAGAAATTCATGGTGTTTGGAAACCCATGAATTCTTCAAATTTGTGAACTTGGAAGCCCCATATTCCATATTCCACCTTGAGAAGGCTTCTTGGACAAGTATTGTCAGGGTTGAGACGTAATAAAAAAGTGGGAAAGGCGTTCTAGACAGAGCTGACCTCTGAAGAGCTAAAGATAAGTAGAAGTAAGGACCATGCAAGGAATTTCAAATAATTCCATCTTGCTGTAGAGAGGAGACCCTAGGGAAAGGACAGGGAAGGGAAAGGACAGGGAAGGAAAAGGTGTGATCTTGGTAGATCTTTTCCTGCTCCGCTCAAGTGACAGCTGAGCCTATGGGGACCCTACTCACAAATGACCTCTAGGTCTTGCCTCTTCTACCATCCATGCGGACAATACACACCACAAAACATCCATCACTAATTTATTTAACTACATCTCTCTGAGCTACATTGGATTTCCACAAATGTAGAATTTAATTTGAATTCCTCCCTTTTTCTCTAAAAGAAGAGAAATGTCTAGCTGAATGGATGTGGAGCCAGAGATGGTTAAAATTAAGTCAGTTCAGAGACTTTCGGTCAGAAGCCAAGGGAGGTCAGGCAAAGAGATTTGTTTTCCTGAATGCTTGGGTCAGGACTAAACAAAAAGGCAGGAAGGGCAAGTGATTCATGCAGAACTGGCTGTTTTCTGGAGGTCCTGGCTCCCAGGCCTGTGCTCCAATCCTTGGTATCTGCTGACACCAGAAAACTGAAAAAGCTTAATTTGAATTAATACACAGAGAGCAGAGAGGGGATGACAGGCAATTAACTCGATTCCTCCTTTCTACCTAATTGTCTCCTCATTACCTTAGGAAGGGAGTGAGTTTCCATGACTACCTCATGACACAGAGACTCAGTGCAGGTGATGCCAGCATCAGCTTAACTGTCTGCAGCACACACTGGCAGAGGCAGAACCAGAGAGTCATGCCAAGCACAAGACCTGGGACCTCTTGCTCCACCCACCATCACCTCAATTAATCACCCCATCTCCATTATTATGCATTGACTCCCTGCTTTGTGTATAGTCTGCAGGGCACTGAGAGGAGTCAGTGGTGGTTATAGGCCTCTGAGGATACATGTGTCCCAGAGAGGGAGCTGGGCTGAACCTAGGGTGGTTCTGACCACCCTGTGGGAAATAAAATGAACAGAAATGAGTCAAAGACTGGCATTCTAGTGCTAGCACAGACAAGTTACTTTGGGCTAGTGGTTTAACCTCTATGAGTTTCAGTTCCCTCATGAATAAAATGGTGACCTGAAGACCCGATCTTCTTTTTTTTTTTTTTTTTTTTTAATTTTTTTTATTTTCAGCAGAGATGGGGTTTCACCTTGTTGGTCAGACTGGTCTTGAACTCCTGCCCTCGGGTGATCCACCCACCTCAGCCTCCCAAAGTGCTGGGATTACAGGCATGAGCCACCGTGCCCAGTCACGGCCCAATCTTCCTTACTAGAACATTTGGAGATTAGATAAAAATCACATATTTAAAGCTGTCTTAGTGTACTCTTGCTGCTGTAACAAAATACTACAGACTGGGAAATTTATAAATAATGGAAGTTTATTTTCTCACAGTTCTGGAGGCTGGGAAATCTAAGATCAAGGTGCCGGCAAGTTCAGTGTCTGGTGAGGGCCTGGTCTCTGCTTTTAAGATGGTACCTTGTTACTGAGTCCTCCTGAAGGGGTACACGCTGTGTCCTCGTGTGGTAAAAGGGCAGAGGGCAAAAGGCACAGGTAGATCCCTGTAGCCCTTTTATAAGACACTAACTCCACCCATGAGGGCAAAGCCCTCATGGCCTAGGCACTTCCTGAAGGTCCCACCTCCTAATACTATTGCATTGGAGATTAAGTTTCAACATGAATTTTGGAGGGGACACCATTCAAACCACAGCAGAAGTGTTTTGTCAACTGTAAAGCCCTAACAAATGTAAGAGATTATTATTATTATTGGTACTCTTGTTATTTTTTTCACCCTAAGCAACTATTCCTATCATGTCTGTCTAGTTCATAGCCCACCCAGACCCTATTTACTTGGCATAGTGTTTTCAATCTCTCACATAAAATCTGATTTTTCTCTTGTCTTTTATTCCCTATACGTGCCCAGGACACTTGGTTGACTTTGTAGTCTGATTGTTAGAAAAATGGATAGTACCTAACAGAGCACCTTCTCCTGCTTACACAGTCCAGTGCACAAGTATGTTATGCTCTAATACCCAGGCTGATGGTGGCAGATACTTGCTTGCCAAAGGCTTCTTGGGTAGTCTGTTCCTCTTCTGGCCAGAAAATGAGGTGCGGAACACATTTATTCTTCAATACTTTCTGTCTTTGTCCCTTTTGATATCTGAGCCTGACATCCCTTCGTCTTACTCCATCCCTTCCTGCCTGGGAGCAGTGCCTTGGATATGGTGTATTAGTTTCCTAGGGTTGCCATAACAAAGTGCCACAAACTGGGTGGCTTAAAACAACAGAAACTTATTCTCTCACCATTCTGGAGGCTAATCACAAGGGCCTACCCTAATCCAATGTGACCTTATCTTAACTTGATAACATCTGCAAAGTCCCTATTTCAACACAGGATCAAAGACCGGGCATTAGGACCTCAGCAAATATTTTTGGCAGATACAGTTCAACCCATAAAATATAGTGAGGGTGGTATGACAGGCAGGATGACTAGGGGAAATGTGCAAAGGCTGTTTCATTCAGAATACAAGATGTCAGCTTCCAGCATTGGCATGTAGTCTCCTTGATGGCCTGGGTCAAGTCTGTAAACTTACTAAAGCTCAACTTTCTTATCAGTAAATAACAGCAAGTCTGGATTCCTAAGGCTGTGATAAGACAGGCTAAAAATAATTCTAGAAGGACATGAATTATCTTCTGAGCCCTAAAAACCTGTAAATATGTTTACTAATAAAAATTAAACCTATACAAAGACAATCTGTTGCTTCTCTGTGTCTTAAAAAAGGAATTTAATAGCAGACTCATTGGAGTTGGGGAAAGCGAAAAAGGAAAATCATGTATTTATCCTATTTCATGCAGCACCAGTCCAGACTGACTAATGGTGATGGGGGTATTTTTTCTCTTTAAGAAAAACTGATACAATTGAGTCTTGTATTATGCTTGGACAGATTCCATAAGACTCCATATGAAAGACTCTCAAGAAGCCTGTAATTTATCACAACCTACAATCATTGGATTTGAGAGTTGGAAGAGACTTGAGCCCGGTCTGCTAATAATTGCAGAAATTCTCTCTGGAACATCTCTGACCCATGGTCATCTAGCTGTATTAAGAAGCTGGCTCACTTCTTCCTAAGACACATGACAGGTCATCCTTTAGAAAATTCCTCTCTTCATTAAACCAAAATCTGCTGCCTTACAAAATCCACCTTTTGATTCCTATTCTCTCCTCTAGCACAGGAATCTCTATTCTTTCCTCCCCACCGCAGCCTTTGTGGGATTAAAATAGTTCTCCAAAGCTTCCATTGCTTTACCTCTACTTCATGTAATATTTTCTTACACTATCCATCTTGGTTGCTTTCCTTTGGATGTAGCCATGTTATTAATTTGTCTTAAAATACTAGACCCCAAATAGGACACAGTCCTCTAAATGTTGTGTAACCAGTTCAGAGTGCCATGAACTCATTATTTCCCATGATTAGAATATTCAATTTTTAATGACCCAACTGAAATTGCATTGACTTTTTAGGGCTCATTGAAACTCTGAGAAGGAGATTTGCATGCAGAATGGATAAGTTTAATGAGGTATGCCTTAGGGATCAACACCTATAGGAGAGTGAAGGAAGTAGATTTCAGCACAGGAAAGAGTTGTACTATAATGCAGTCACACAGAGAACTTAAGAGAATCCCATAGGGAGCTCTGTAGAGGGCAGGACAGTTACGGCCCCAGACAGTTATTAAATGGGGGCTGCCTCTGGCAGAATGCATGCTTAGACAAAGAAGCTCTCTTCAATTGAAAGTATTCAGCAGTCAACACTCCCAACAACTGGGGGAACAAATTCCCCAGTAAGATCTTGGTAGCACATCACAGCATCCACTGTAGTCTACACTGTATGCCACTTGGCTCTAGTTTCTTCAAATAATAAATGCTAGAAACAGCTTTATCAGGAATCTAGCTGGTATCACTTCCTGGGGAAGGTTAGTGGGACTAACTGTACTCTCTGTCACAGCAGCTGGTCTCAGAGCCAAAGTAATTACCATCACCCTTTTCTACGATCTATTCCAGATTCTCCTCACTATTGACTAGCACTCTACTGGTCTAGATGGTTGTATTAGTCAGGCTTTTCCAGAGAAACAGAACCAATAGGATATGTGTAGATATAGATACGTGAGAGGGGATTTATAATGGAAATTGGTTCACACAATTATGGAGGCTAAGAAGTCCCGCAATACACTATCTGTAAACTGTAAAACCAGAGAAGATGGTAGCTTACCTCAGTCCAAGTTCAAAGGCCTGAGAACCAAGAGAGCTGATGGTATAACTCTGGGCCTAAAGCCCAAGGCCTGAGAACCTAGGAAACCACGGCTGCAATCCCATAGTTCAAAGGCCAGAGAACCTGGAGTTCTGATGTCCAAGGCCAGGAGAATATGAGTGTCCCAGCTCCAGAAGAGAAAGCAAGCAAATTCACCTTTCTTATGCCTTTTTGTTCTATCTGGATCCGCAGTTGATTGGCTGGTTCCTGCCCACACTGGGTAAAAAGAAATCTTCCTTACTACTGATTCAAATGCCAATCTCTTCCGGAAATACCTTCACAGACATACCAGAAATAATACTTTACCAGCTATCTGGGTATTCCTTAATTCAGTCTAGTTGATAACTGAAATTAGCCATCACAGTGGTGGAGTGACTCTGAGAGACACGGTGACTTCCTCAAGTTATGGTTGCTGCATTTTATCCATTTACCATCAAAATTAGGCAAAGAGATGTAAAGAGACATCTTAGTGAATCACCCAAATACAACATGCATTCTTCCAGGTTCCCACTGTACAACATTCCTTCCTTCTCCTGAAAAAATCAAGATTTAATCATCCTTTCCATGATGCTCCATCACTTGGTTGTTTGTCTTCTGGCACGAGGAGCTCCAAATGACGAGGTGGAAGCCATAACTTAGAGCTTAATGGGATTTTTATGCCCTAGAGGACATATGGGAACAGGGACTTTTACCTCAAAAGGTTAAACATAGCAGTACTATATGACCCAGCAATTCCATTTCTAGTTATATACCACTAAAAACAAGTATTCAAATGAGTACTTATACACAAATAGTCATAGAAGCACTATTCACAATAGCCAAAAGATAGAAAGAATATTGGGATATCATTCAGCCATCAAAAGGAATGAAGTTGATATGTGCTACAATGTGAATGAAACTTGAAAACACTCACTGTGCTAATGAAAGAAGTCAGACACAAAGGTCACGTGTTGTATGACTTCATTTATATGAGATATTCAGAGGTAACAGGTAAATCCATAGAGACAGAAAGAAGTTTGGCGGTGTCCGAGGATGGGAGAAAAAGGGGAGAGGAGTAGCTGTTTGATGGGTACACAGTTTTCCTTTGTGGCGATGAAAATATTTTGGAATTAGATAGAGGTCGTTGTTGTAGGATATTGTGAATGTAATAAATGCCACGGAATTGTTCACTTTAGTTAATTTTATCTATGTGAATTTTACCTTAATAGAAAAAATGTTTAAATTATGAAAAGAAATTTAAAATTCAAAAAGACCAGGGACCTCTAACATTCTATGTTCTGAGATTTGAAAACTCAATATGTTAAGATGGCAACTTTCTACAAATTGATATATAGACAATGCAGTCCCTCTCAAAATTCCACCAGCCTTTTTTATCACGAACTGACAAGCAGATTGTAAAATTTACGTAGAAGTACAAAAGACCTAGAATAGCCAAAAGATTTTTTAAAAAGAAAAATATCTAGAATAAAAATATCTAGTAAATCTATAGAGACAGAAAAAAGATTGGTGGTTTTCGATGGGTTGGAAAAAAGGAGTTGGAGAATGTTTACACCTTGATTTCAAAACTAACTATCAAGCTGCAGTTATCAACAGTGTAGTATTTGCAGTAAGAAGACATATAGACCAATGGAACAGAATTGACAGTCCAGAAACAAATCCTTATATTTATGGCCAATTGATTTTCAACAAAGACAATCCATGGGGAAAGAAGAGCTTTCCAAAATTCGTATGTTGAATCCATAACCCCCAATGTGACTATATTTGGAGTTAAGGCCTACAAGGAAGTAATTAAGGTTAAATGAGATCATCATAAGAGTGGGGCCCTTATATGACAGGATTAGTGTCTTTATAAGAAAAGACACAAGAAAGCTTATTTCCCAGATCCATGTATTCTATTCATCGGATCACCACATACAATGATCATTGATTTAGAGTGTATACTGTTGTCTGAAAGTTGGTATCTCATCATCGGAAAGTATCATCTCCAAGCTGATGCCTCAGTCGTGCATTTAAAAAGCTGTTCTACATTCCATTAGGCTGGAAACTTCAGAGAGGTGTGGTGTGTAATAGGAGCAGTGGATCACATTGTCGTGTCCACACAGCCATACTTCCATTAACATAAGCAGTTACTTTAGACCGATGCAATGTTTGGCAGGATCCTGTTGCAGTGGATCAAATGCTACATAGGCATTGTCTAGCTGAAGTTGTATGAATAGGAAAGATAAGTGTCAAATTCATATCAAAATCACATGGTGGAAAGGACCCATTGTAATAAATTTGCCGTTAAGAAGCTGGTGGTCTTCTTGAGGAATGGAGCCATATTGGGAACTCAATGATGGTATCTATTGCTGTCAGGCTGGATCTTCAGCAGTGGCAGTAATTAGATCATCCTTAACAAGTGAGAGCCCATGTTGTTGGGCCTATAAATAGCTTCCATTGCCACCACTGTTTCTCAGTCATGGTTGTTGTACTTACCCATTTACCATCAAAATTAGGCAAGGGAGAATTCTTTTCTGTCACCATCATGTAAGAGAAGAGCTATCTTCTCCTGATTCAGAAAGTCAATTAGGCCAGTCACTGTGGCTCACACCTGTAATCCCAGCACTTTGGGAGGCCGAGGCTGGCAGATCACCTGAGGTCAGGAGTTAGAGACCAGCCTAGCCAACATTGTGAAACCCCATCTCTACTAAAAATACAGAAATGAACAGGGCTTGGTGGCAGGGGCCTGTAATCCCAGCTACTCAGGAGGCTGACAGAGGAGAATCACTTGAACCTGGGAGGCATAGGATGCAATGAGCCAAGATGGCGCCATTGCACTCCAGCCTGGGTGACAAGAGTGAAACTCCGACTCAAAAAAAAAAAAAAAAGGAAAGTAAAGTCAATTAGTCTTGTTAGGATGGTGTCTCCATTCCTTACCCATTGTCCATTAATGTGCCTATTGTGCCAGCACTGATAAGAGCTGGCTAACATCAGCTGGCTAAGACATTCTACTTCCTAGGTTGTATAGAGTCAACTGTCCAAATCATTCACTACTGCCTATAAGTGGTTAAGTGGTACATACCTTATCTCAGAGTATTCCTCTTGACAAAGGCACCGTCTTATGCTTTATCCATTAGGAAGAATTTCCCTCATCCCTATTTTTCTGGGACACGCTGAGGATGTAGCCCTGTTATATAGCAATAGTCTATTTTTAGCTTGCTACTACATTCCAATCTTACCCATCCATAAATCAAACTCAGCTTTTGTCCTCACCCCACACTGCCGTAAGTGTGAGCTAAGGGTGAGGCATCAGTGCAAATGTGGTGGATGACCTAGGAGTCTGGGCCACATACATGTGCAACTTATTTGTACTCTCTGGCTCTGCTAATGGCTGATCCCAAATGTATCATTTCCTTTCTTACAATTGTGGGTAAGCCTGCCTGCCTTCATGATTTGGGGGTCTGTCAGAACTTGCTATGGTCAGTCCTCGCTGTGTGGACCCTTGGCATCCCATAGTTGCGTGCTGTGTTCCTACTAGGAACCAGTAGCGCACCAGGAATATTGATCTAAACTTATAGTTCTCTGCTGCATATAGCTTGTCTTGCTTCTGAATTCTAGGGGTCTATTTGTGTTTTCCTATTGAGGCCTGCCATAAAATGTACACAGCCTTTTTCTATCAATGATACCTCCTATACTGTAGGCTCTACCACATCATGTGACCAAAATCATCATATGACAGGGCAGCTTGCCCTACTGCCTGGTCCTGCTGCAGAGCCCTTTCCTGCTCTGGGCTCTCTCCAAATCTGGTAGACTCATGATTCAGCTGGTGTATGTGCTAGAGTAGTGTCTCTGAGTGTGAAAAGTGCTGCTTTCAGAACCAGAAGACGCTTATTGGGTGCTGGGTTTCCTTCTTAGTTATGGGAAATGCAAGTTACAATAATTTGTCCTTTACTTAGAAGTGCATGTCTCAGCATACCCCAGCCTACTGGACCTCTAAAAATTTTACTAATGTGGAAAGTCTCTGAATCTTTATAGTATTTTTTAAAACCTCCCACCCTTCGGAGTATATGTGTCTAGCCAAGGCTTCCAACGCACTTGCCACTTGTTGTTCACTTGGTCTGATTAATATGATGTTACAGATGTAGCAAACTAATGAGAAGTTCTGCAAAATGTCCATGTAGTCCAGCTTCCTTTGGACTATATTATGTCTGCAGATGGGAGAATCTGTATAGTCCTGAGGCAAGAAAAAGTAAATGTAAACTTTTTTTCTTCCCAAGTGAATATATTTCTGATCTTCCTTACTAATAGGGATGGATATGAACACATAAACACATCAGATTAATGGCCTCATAGTACATACTTGAAGCCATGTTAAAGACATCGCATCTGGCACCACAGCTGCAATTAGGGGCTACCACTTAGTTGACTGTGTGGCAGTCTCCTGTCATCCTCCAGGGTTTGGAGGGGACAGACTGATGCGTTACTGGAGACCATCAACCCTGAATTCATTAGATCTTCAATAGTCAATCTAATTTCTGTCATTCCACCTACCCCCATTTTTAAAATTTATTATCTTGCCTTGAGGGGAAGTTTCAGAAGCTCCCACTTGGCCTTCCCCGTTACACTAGTTCTCCAAAGTCAAGCACACAATGATGGTTCAGCCAACTGCCACGTATGTCCATCCCAATTTTAAATTGGAATTTACACATTTGGGAACTAAGAAAATGACCCACCATGAGTCACACTTAGGCCAACGTTACAAGTACTACCTGGCTCCCATATGATCTCACTCCAACAGGAGGTCCATGGTGACATGGGTCCCTAACAAACACAAACTCTGAGTTGGAGATTCACGTGCAGAAAGTTTATTGGAACTTGAGGATCAACACTCATGTAGGATAAAGGAAGCCTGGGCAGAAGAGGAGTGGGACTCTGATTCAACCGTAACAAGGACTTTGGCAGATCCCAAAGGGATCTCAGGATCTGGGATAGACCTTCAAACTTGTTCTGCTTTTAGGCATACAAAACAGACTTTTATATGCCCATATTACTGAGTTATAAGAAGTATCTGTCTCCAGGGAGGAGGCACAACCTAAGAGTGATGGTTCTGTTCAGCTGAGGACCAGTCCTGGACAGGGACTTAGCTGAGAGCCCCTGGCCATATGTAACCAACACTCCCTTCAGCTGGGGGAATAACTGCCTTAGTTTTGATGTAAGACTATAGGCAGTAGACTATAACATCTGCTACATGTGCGCAACTAAAATTCTCAGATGTTTTCCACTAAAGTTCTATTAAACCAAGTCTTGAACTTTTGTATTTTTGTGTGTTTGTTTTGAGACAGAATCTCGCTCTGTTACCCAGACTGAAGTGCAGTAGCATGATCTCATTGCAACCTCCTCCACCCAGGTTCAAGTGATTCTCCTGCCTCAGCCTCCTGAGTAGCTGGGATTACAGGTGGGTGCCACCACGCCTGGCTAATTTTTGTATTCTTTAGTAGAGACAGGGTTTCACTATGTTAGCCAAGCTGGTCTCGAACTCCTGGCCTCAAGATGATCTCCTCCGCCTCAGCCTCCTAAAGTGCTGAGATTACAGGTGTGAGCCACCACGCCTGGTCTTGAACTTTGGATGCAGATTTTTGGAACCAATGCTGGATCTTGTATTCATCATCTATTCGACTTGTTGGTTTTATCCTAGCATTCCAGCCTGCTTAGTCACTGAATTTAAATTACAATAGCTACTGTCTTAGACTTCCCTTGAGATTTGAATTATCTTCAAATGGAAGAATACATTAAAGGGAATATTGTCATGTTATTGAAAAACACTGAGGCCTAAATCCTAAGGGTCAGAGTCAGTGTCATATGCTATTTGTAGTACTTGCATAGAATATCACATACTCTTTCTGCCAAATATATCATTGTATCAGTTAGAATGTGTCTTTGCCCCAAATATCAGAAAACCCTGACTCAGATTTTCCTCAACAATGAGAAGGTTTATTTTACTCACTCATGAAGAAGTCTATATGAAGTATGAGCTTCAGACTGGCAGATTCAATGGTTTAGCAGTGTCATCATGGATCCAAGCTCTTTCCATCTCCCCTGTCTGCTAACTCCAGAGGTTTGTTTTGCTCTCGAGCTGGCTCCCCAACCTCCACCTCCATAAGTAATGATGGAGCCATTCTAAGAGTCATATCTGACACAACAATGTTCGGTAAATCCAGAACCACTCTTCTCCTAATGTCATTTCTTTGCCCAATACTCCCAGAACTCCCCCTTGTATCTTATTAACCAGGATTAAATCACAGCAGCAATCCATCCTAGCAAGGTGAATGGAATACCATGATTGGCTTAGTCTTGAATTAATCATTTGTAGTGGAATAGATGTCAATGCTTGCTTATTGATCTCTAGTTCATAGAATCTACTCCGTTCCCCTTTGTGAAAAGTTTTCAGCCTTCAGGCAGCTCTCCCATTTGCTGCAATTCCCAACAGATTATTGACAGAGGGTCTCAGATACTGCATATTATTTCAATTTCCTGGTATTTAGTTCCCCTAGCTCTAGAAACTTAAATCCACTTAGACAGGTTTCATGTTTTCTTAATTTTCTCACCTATGTGGGACTTCAATTCTTATTGCACCTTCCTTTCAAAATTGAAGGTGGTAGACTAGGGGCGGGAGCTCACACCTGTAATCCCAGCACTTTGGGAGGCTGAGACAGGTGGATCGCTTGAGGTCAGGAGTTCTAGACCAGCCTGGCCAACATGGTGAAACCTCAGCTTTACTAAGAATACAAAAATCAGCCAGGCCCAGTAGTGTGTGCCTATAGTCCCAGCTACTCGGGAGTCTGAGGCAGGAGAATCACTTGAACCCGGGAGGCAGAGGTTGCAGTGAGCCGAGATTGTACCCTGCACTCCAGTCTGGGTGACAGAGCAAGACTTTGTCTCAGAACAAACAAACAAAAAAAATTGAAGGTTGTATATCCTTATGTCTCTTTCCTTTGGCTCCTTAATCTGAAAGTTGGCTTTCATTTTCACCATGTGCCGTAGAGAGCCAAGCTGAGTTTCATCTTCTGTTTCCATGGGAAATTCACTCACACGAAGCAATTAACAAGTTTTAGAAGAATTACACAAGATTTGAGCACAGCAGGGAAGAGGGGGTGTGGTAGATCACTGTCTTCCTGGTTTTGTCGCTCCTATACTTGCTTCTCACCATCTTTCTCGCAAATGTGGCCAGGGAGCTCCTAAGTCTTCTCCTATCTTTGAGGCTGAGACTCTGGGGATCTCTGTCCCTTTCCCTAGTGGGATAATATCAGTGTGCTCCTTCGGCACAAATACAGTCTCTCTCTAAGAGAAATATCAGTTACAACTACTTTTTGCACCTAGGAGAAGACAGAAGCAAAATGAACACTAGAAAAAAGTAAGCACTGCTGAACTTCTGTTAACATTACACTACCTTACTTCCTCAAAGAGCAGGTTGCTCCATGTTTGTGCTTCTCCTTACTCTAAGTAATGCGGCCTTTAGCGCTTTTTTGTAAAGCTCAGCTGATTGCTGACTTTAGCCTCCTTTATTCTGTTCTTGAAGGTTCATGATAGTCTTTTGTGTTCAAGCTTATCTATAATCCCCTCCCTTTGCCTTCTGTTCATGTCTTTTTCAAAGCCTGAGCTCTGCAGAGAGCTCCCTGTATAACCACCTCCTTCTTTAGCTGTCTCCCCCTTTATCACTGGAATTATTTCCTATTATATTATAATCAGGATTTGATTGTTTGAATCTCCCACCTCTCCCAAGTCATGTTCTTTTCTAAAGCCTCACATTGCAGAATCACACCTGTGGTAAATACTCTTTTGAAGTGAAGAGTTAATTTGTGATGCAAATAATTACTTCTTTATCTCATTTTCAAAGAGGAATTTTCATAAAGATAAATTAGGAGCAAATTGTTTCACACCTTTTCCTCCTTTGTCACTGACTCTCCTTCCCCGCTCACTTTCCTTCTATCCTTTTCCCCTCTGCTTGCTTCCTGCCTCCTTCCAGGTTTGGTGTAAACCCCCTGGGTTTCTCTCCCAGGCTCTGCTTTTGTTGAACTGAAATATTTTCTGTTCATGTATTGGAGTGAACCTTTATCACACCAGGCGTACTCACCTACTCCCTGCCTCAAGGAAATCCGGTTAGTGAAGCCAAGTGAAGAAAGCACTTTCATAGGGAATTGACTGTGTCTGTAACCCCTGGCAGCCGGGCCTTTCCATTTCCTAACTGCCCTGCTTCTATCAACTTCAATTAAAGTCTACCTTTTTCAGTTGACAAACTCTAAGGAGTAAATGTCTCTATGCCTCTGCTTCCTCAGGAGTAAAATGAGGGCAATTCTCTCTGTCGTGTCTACTTCACAGAGCTATTGGGGAAAAAATTAATGCGCAAAAAAATATACATTGGAAAGCATGATTCGTATGTAAAAGGATATTCACTGTTTATGCTTAATCATAGGCATGCTGCCTAAAAAAAACAAGGACAGGATTTTTGAACATAAAACTGGGCAGAAATGAATTAACTTTAGGGAGGATTTTGAGCCGGGAACTCTGAGTTTTTTAAATCAAAAATTGTCCTATTCCCGCCCAAACAAGGAAAAAGGAAAGGCCAAGGAAATGGGTTTTTAAGAGATAAAAATATTACTGGCCTCTTAACTGATTTGTTTCGCTTTTGAAAATATTATAAAGACAAAGACGTCTGGGAGACCAAGATGGAGGGAGTGGAGATAAGGGCGGGGCTTGCTCAAGATTTGCAAAGGAAAGTAAAATGAGGACGCAAAGGTTCTGTGAGATGAGTAAAGTTGTTCTATGTGGAGTAGACATAGAAAGGAAGTGCAAAAAATGCTTTATTGGACAAAAATGAATTAAATTGTGCTTTAGAAAAAGAGAGAGAAAAGCTGTGAGATACTTGTTAGTGAGAAAGGATTCAGTGAGAAGCTAAAAAGAGGAGTAAATCCTTTCAATCAAGAAGAAAACAAAAGCTTGCCTGGTAATCCC
Organism: Theropithecus gelada; assembly: GCF_003255815.1. Classification (NCBI taxonomy): domain Eukaryota; kingdom Metazoa; phylum Chordata; class Mammalia; order Primates; family Cercopithecidae; genus Theropithecus; species Theropithecus gelada. Next base: position 34,065,519 of record NC_037669.1, on the reverse strand, counting down.
ATCTGACTGTCTTTCTACTCACAATTATCACCACACCCTGAGGAAACATAAGAGAAATTTCAAAGTTCTTGACGTATTTGTTTAATAATGTCAATTGATGAGCAACGTCATGGGGATAGAAATCAGAACATGAGTTTTAATTCATGTCAGGAAGAAAAAAAAGAAAAGCCATAGGGAGAACAAATAAATAGCTGGCATTTGTTGTGCTTCCCTGGTGATTACACAGACATGACCTCAAACTAACTCCCAAAGGGGAGATAGAGAACTAAGAGAGAATTGGAGTACTCACTGGGCAGAAACTTGAAGTTATGCAACACCGGATGTGGTCCATGAGATAAAAAATGTCAGCTTCCTGGAAGATCATCTCACTTTTGAAAATATTGTAAAATACATCAAACATTCAGAATACTTAAAAGAATACCTGTACCTAATAGCTTTATCAAACATTAACGTTTAGTCATTTCAGATCTTTTAAAAGAAGGGATACTTTACAAATATATGTAAACTGCTATAACATTTTCCTCCTCCCATGCCCATAAGAAGTCCCTTTCTGGCATTAAATGTTTATCCTTTTTTTTTTTTTTTTTTTTTAAGATGGAGTCTCACT